>NC_089801.1:6990651-7075651 GCF_029633855.1 Hoplias malabaricus | reverse complement strand
GGAGAAGTGCATTAATCTTCTTTCAGAGTCACCTAGCACTGCTTCTTCAAATTCAATGGGGATGAGGGGAGGATAGAAGGACAGGTAACTCTGCCCTGGCCTCTGATTTGAAATCTTCTGTGTAGTTGACCCTGGGTCTGAATGATGAGGTACTGTTCTCTACACTCCTATAAATGATGGTGAAACTGATGCTGGGAGGGGTACCATTTAAAGAATGACTCCGGGTGACTGTCTGTGAGGAGTTGGTGTGTTCTCCCTGTGTCTGCGTGGGTTTCCTCCAGGTGACTGTCTGTGAGGAGTTGGTGTGTTCTCCCCGTGTCTGCATGGGTTTCCTCCGGGTGACTGTCTGTGAGGAGTTGGTGTGTTCTCCCCGTGTCTGCGTGGGTTTCCTCCGGGTGACTGTCTGTGAGGAGTTGGTGTGTTCTCCCTGTGTCCGTGTGGGTTTTCTCCGGGTGACTGTCTGTGAGGAGTTGGTGTGTTCTCCCCGTGTCTGCGTGGGTTTCCTCCGGGTGACTGTCTGTGAGGAGTGTGGTGTGTTCTCCCTGTGTCTGCGTGGGTTTCCTCTGGGTGACTGTCTGTGAGGAGTGTGGTGTGTTCTCCCTGTGTCTGTGGGTTTCCTCCAGGTGACTGTCTGTGAGGAGTTGGTGTGTTCTCCCTGTGTCTGTGTGGGTTTCCTCTGGGTGACTGTCTGTGAGGAGTGTGGTGTGTTCTCCCTGTGTCTGTGGGTTTCCTCCAGGTGACTGTCTGTGAGGAGTTGGTGTGTTCTCCCCGTGTCTGCATGGGTTTCCTCCGGGTGCTCCAGTTTCCTCCCACAGTCCAAAAACGCACGTTGGTAGGTGGATTGGCGACTCAATAGTGTCCGTAGGTGTAAGTGTGAAAGTGAATGTGTGAGTGTGTGTGTTGCCCTGTGAAGGACTGGCGCCCCCTCCAGGGTGTATTCCCGCCTTGCGCCCAGGTAGGCTCTGGACCCACTGCGACCCTGAACTGGATAAGCGCTTACAGATAATGAATGAATGAATGAACTAGTACATATTATGTGATGTAAGAATGCAGGATCTACAGGATCTGAATTTAATATGGGAGATATCAAAGTAAAAGACGGCATGAGTAAAATTTTGGCCCGCCTTTCAGTTGATCCAGCAGTGTTATCTGGGTCATTAGGATTTCAAGGGAGGATATAATGATGAAATACCATGTTTAGTGCAAGTGCACATTAATTTGGGGATCTGCAGCTCCCTCCAGCCCACAGACTAACTGCGAAATAACACAAAACAGTCTGTAAACATGGGATAAAATAGCAGACTTCCTGATATTGTCCTGCATCTTATACAGAGTGCAGACACGTCAGAGTCGTCCCGCCTCCTTGTCTGAGTCTGTCCAATCACAGCACTGTATGTGAGCGTGTAAAGACGAGGTTAAACAGAGCAAAACAAACACAACGTGTGTGGAGAAATAAGTGAACTGATTAAATATGGAGAAAAGAAGAACAGAGAGGAAAGACTCGGTGTGGTTGGACCAGTAATTCACATTTATTTCTACTGTTCTTTGTATAATTAGTTTAAAAAGTGTCTGCTGAAATCTTTACTAAAGCAAGAAAATAAACAATAAGAAACTACATTTTGTCACAGGGGATGGATTGTAGCAATCAAATCTGCCAAAACTGGCACTAAGTGGTGTGTGGGTGTGTTTTTCTGTGGTGGTATTGAAGTGTGATAAGTGTTTTTGTGTGTGTGTGTGTCTCCTTGTAACTGTTGGAGACTGCTCTAGGCCAAGCAGCAGGGAGTTGAGAACAATACTAATTTGCCCTCCAGAGATTATGAGTGGATTCAACTTCTCCTTCATCATCCAACACAATGAAAAACCCTGCTGTTATTCTTCCACGTGACGGAGAACTCCAGAAGGCCAAAAAGTTCTTGAAAAGGACACTGAATTCATCTCTGGTATGGAACGCCAATTGGTCCATAACATCTATTTCGGTTTCCACATTAACATGTCTGGAAAAAAACAGCAAATCCGTGTAAACATGTCCGTTTTGGACATCTTAAGGTATTTAGACTATTAAGTGTTCCATGTTGTTGGTTGGCATTAATTCAGGCAACTCTTTTTGACCCTAATACAGCAATGTGCTGTACAAATGCCTGTGTTGATGTCATGTGAGCGATAGGTTGTGCCCAGTGGTCTTTTTGAGTGGGCACTTATAGGATACGTATAAATTATTTCTCATTTGTCTTATACACGACTGTGATCAAGTATTTGAGACAGTCCATTTGTGTGGGAAATTACAAAAATAATTGTTTTCTGCTGTTATTCTACATGACGGAGAACTCCAGAAGGCCAAAAAGTTCTTGAAAAGGACATAAAGATACTGAATTCATCTCTGGTATGGAACGCCAATTGGTCCATAACATCTATTTCGGTTTCCACATTAACATGTCTAGAAAAAAAAACAGCAAATCCCTGTAAACATGTCCATTTTGGACATCTTAAGGTATTTAGACTATTAAGTGTTCCATGTTGTTGGTTGGCATTAACTTACGCAACTCTTTTTGACACTAATACAGCA
This sequence comes from Hoplias malabaricus, assembly GCF_029633855.1. Classification (NCBI taxonomy): domain Eukaryota; kingdom Metazoa; phylum Chordata; class Actinopteri; order Characiformes; family Erythrinidae; genus Hoplias; species Hoplias malabaricus. The sequence continues at coordinate 7,073,088 of NC_089801.1, read as the reverse complement.
ATGGGCTGTACAAATGCCTGTGTTGATGTCATGTGAGCGATAGGTTGTGCCCAGTGGTCTTTTTGAGTGGGCACTTTTAGGATACGTATAAATTATTTCTCATTTGTCTTATACACGACTGTGATCAAGTATTTGAGACAGTCCATTTGTGTGGGAAATTACAAAAATAAATGTTTTCTCAATGATTAGGCTTCCCCCTCAGAAACTGATAACATTACCAAGTTTTGAACCCATGACAGTGTGTTTCAGAGCACAAAACAGAGGCACTATTTTTACATGTTTTTATCAGCCACAGGCATACACTAACAGCTCCCTCTTAAAATCCACCAACCCACCACCCACCACCACACACATATATAAAAGCTGGGGGCAGTTCCTAGTCCCTTATTTCCTAATTAGAATCCATGAAAAAGCTAAACAGTTCCAATAATAAAAAATAAAAAAAACTTGGAATCCACAAAGTAATTTTTCCAAAAAAGTATCATTTTTAATATAATCTGAGTCAACAAAACACTGTGAAAAGTCTCAACTTTGCACATGACACTGAAATTAAGTATCTGTGATATCCATAACTGTCAATGGTGCATCAAAATAAACCCCTCACATCCACTGACTGAAATGCAGTTGACTTCATATCCCCACCGTGACACAGTAGCACAGTCATTTCACACTGGTCATGGTCATGATTCTGTTTATACTGTATTTTAGAGTACTGCGCATTTAGCGAGATACATTAAGCTCTGGCCCTTCCAATCAGCCGCTCATGCCCTCATAACAGTCACCTATTCACGACTGCTACTCCCACACACCAACTGATGTGTAATGAGCACCCTGTCAGTACTGCCGTCGTTACATCATTCAAGTGGGTGCTACAAACTGGAGGCGGATGCGGCGATTTCATTTTATGTCAAAAAACCCTTTTAGGCATTCAGCAATGTGTGAATGTAACAGCGTGAACTCCACGCAATAGTAAAGATCGGTCAGGTCACTAATTCCTCCCTGCATTACTGACAGTTTGGTTATTGTTTCCCTACGGCAGAAGTCATCCTCGCTTGATGTTGACAGAGCACTAGGTCAGCACTTTGAAGACTAGTTTCTATACTTTGGTAAGCCAGCTGTACAAAACTGAAGTATAATGAGCACTGAAAGCCTTTATGCCCATTCAGTCTTCTCTTTACTAATCTCTATGGCTGACAAAACTGTTAACGTTGTCAATAATAACAAAAATAAAAAATAAAATCCAGTAAATAAAGACAAGACTGACCTTGAGGGAGGAAGTGGTTCATATTGAGGGATGTTACCTCATGAGCAGATAGAGAAGACTGGCGGCATTTTCTTACAAAAAAGTACTGAAAAAGCAACACAAAAAAATGTCACCACTGTCCAAACAAAACACTGAAGCCAGGACAGAACTAGTTCGCAAAACAGACACCAACTTCCAGGCAAAGTAACAGTCCAAGATGAAGCCAAGCCCTGAGCAGCATGGACTGAGGCGGGGATACGGCCACATGACTCTTCATTTGGTTCCAGTCCTGAGGTCGTATTAGCACTATCTGTACAAGGAACACCTGACACCTGGCATGCTGATGGGTATAAAGGGCTGGCGAGAGTCATATAGCTGCCTCAATCTGTGAACAGACAATGGTGAGTCTTTCACCAGCGGTCTCAGAGCGCCAGCGCCACAACCCTTTAACTCCATTTTGTCAGGTATTTGTGATTCTACTTTTCCACTGGACAGTTTAACATGCTTCAAGGAAAACGCTACACTTCCCATCCAAGGTCAACCGTGTTCATCTTTGACGCTTTGTTTCATTGATAAGGCACCACCAGCAATTGAGCAGGCTGCCCCTTGATAACAGGGTCAATATTTAGACAGTTGAGCCACTTGGGAGCCCCTTAGACTGAGAAGGTAAAAGTGATTCCTGGTTGACTCTCCAGTAGGACAGTGATTCAAAGCATTCCTTTGGGGCAGTCTCCAAGCGAAATGCCCCGCAAGTCACACAACTTAGTTTTACATTGAATAGAACTTAGATTCTTCAACAAACACTAGTAAACGAGGTAGTGTCTCTAGTTGTTTTTCTTGTTTGGGCAGAAGTGTCAACTCCAAATTAATCTCTTGAGCACACTTTGAGTTCTGTAATAGCAGCAGCAGCGGGAGAGAGATGGTCCTGTTTCTGAGAGTGTGCGCTCCTGCTTGTGCTGTTAATAATGAGTGAGTGAGAGAGAGAGAGAGAGATAGAGAGAGAGAGAGAGAGAGAGAGAGAGAGAGAGAGAGAGAATGTTAGAGAGCAGCTCTGCTGGGTGCAGGATTGACCTCATTTCAAGGAGAACAGTGGAAGTTTGGAGGGCCAAAATCAATAGTCCAACAAGAGACAAGTGGACAAGAGACAGTCTGAAACGTCTAAACCTCAAGCAGCAGCACACTGGCAAACAGCAAATAAACCATTGTATTTTCAGCTTCACAACTCACAAAAACCATTGATATACCACCATTTTACAACATTGACATTATAATTATTCACATGTAGGATTGCATTTAGAAGAGCAAACACAAACAAGTCAAATCACCACTTTATCATCAGGCTAGTTTTTAATGCAGTGCCGTCTGAGGGATCAAAGGTCATGTTCAATCAATATTCATGTTCAGTCATGCCCTTAAAAAAGACATAATATGAAAAACTCTCTTTCTGGAGCCTACCAACCCACAAACTGTAAAATAAGACAAGCCAGTCAGTTTTTTGTGGGCTACCTTTCTGTGTTTCTTGCAGTTGTTCATTAAAAAAAGAATGAGAAGCTCTTCAATTATTTGCTAATGAATGCGGATTATTCCCTCCCTATCCTTGCTCAGTAACAACAAAGTATTTTGAAAACGCTCATTCAGCACCGCACTGTTTTAAAGCACTTATCTGCTGACATCCCATGAAAACCAATAACCTATATCTTTACTGAAGACACTTTGCTGCATTAAGGAAGCTGAATTAACATGCTGGTCTGCTTTTATTGAACACATGCATTTCAAACATATTAGTTCTCACTGTTCATGACAGGTCATCTGCTTGCTTACAGCAAGCAAGCAGTGAAACTATCAGAGCATGCAGTAATGCACTGCTTGGCATGAGCAAAACTGCCCGAGGGGACACCGAACACTTAATTTGGGCCTGAGAGTCATCTCAGTCCTGTCGCTGTTACAGAATTTGTTACTTTGAGCTCACCTACTAAAACAAGAAATATCACAGCAGCACACTGTGGTCCTCTTATTGCTTTTTTTAAGTAGTAGTCACAGTGACGTACGCTGTTATAATCTTGTGAGTGCGAGACAACTGAACTGGTTTCAGAGCCATGTGCTGCAGTTGCTCTCCAGGAGCTGTGCGAGGCGAAAGACAGCATCAATCCCTTTGGTTAGAAGCTCCTCTGACACCTTTTTTAAAGACTCTGTACGGTAATAAAGCCATGCTGTTTAGTAACGTGAGTTTATTTATTTTATTATTTTTAAATATGAAAGGTGGCGCAGCAGGTAGTGTCGCAGTCACACAGCTCCAGGGACCTGGAGATTGTGGGTTTGAGTCCCGCTTCGGGTGACTGTCTGTGAGGAGTGTGGTGTGTTCTCCCTGTGTCTCACAGACAGTCACCTGGAGGAAACCCACACGGACACAGGGAGAACACACCACACTCCTTACAGACAGTCACCCGGAGGAAACCCACGCAGACACAGAGAGAACACACCACACTCCTCACAGACAGTCACCTGGAGGAAACCCACACGGACACAGGGAGAACACACCAACTCCTCACAGACAGTAGTTGGTGTGCTCTCCCCGTGTCTGCGTGGGTTTCCTCCAGGTGACTGTCTGTGAGGAGTTGGTGTGTTCTCCCCGTGTCTGCGTGGGTTTCCTCCAGGTGACTGTCTGTGAGGAGTTGGTGTGTTCTCCCTGTGTCCGCGTGGGTTTCCTCCGGGTGCTCCGGTTTCCTCCCACGGTCCAAAATTACACGTTGGTAGGTGGATTGGCGACTCAAAAGTGTGTCTGAGTGAGTGAATGTGTGTGTGTTTTGCCCTGTGATAGCATTGTAAGTCCGGGTAGGCTCCGGACCCACCGCGACCCTGAACTGGATAAGCGGTTACAGACAATGAAGGAATGAATGAATTTTAAATATGATGTATTTCATGTCATGCCAAAGCTCACGTGGGGTGCAGGTGGCCACTGTCCGTCTTGACGGGTCTTTTCTACCCTCCCCTTCCAACTGGCTACTCTCCCTGACCGAAAAGGCAAGGTCTAATGTCCACTGACTTGTCTTCAGCCATAAAAGCAGCCATTGTACTGTCACCTACCGGCCAGGATGGTCCAGAGGTTAAGCATTTATCACAAGATATACAGAGACAGATCGGACAACACAAGGAGAGACGGAGGCAGGGACAAAAGCATAAACACAAGAGCACGAGGAACAAAATAAAACATGGAGTAACACTGAAACAAAGCAGAATCACAACAAACATGGGCAGAATATGACAGTACCCCATTGTGGGGGACCTTTTCTATTGAACAGCTAAGCTTTTTGATATTTTACCTGAATCTTATGTGAATTGCACACTTTAAAATATTAAAGTAAAAATTAGAAAGAATTTTTTTGGCTTTAAAATACGTTCAAAAATAGTCTCATTAGGGCCTACTTACTGAATATTTAATGGTCATCAGTGCTGGCTATTTTCAGGAACAGACTGACAGTAAGTGATGTGGAATACATTGTACTCATTTAATTAGAAGACAATTAAACATTACAACAGCGCAGAGCTCCCTCAAGAGCCCAACACAAGCTCAACACAAGAGCTTAGATTCATCCTTAGTGCCTTCTGTTGTGAGTTGCTCCTGATTTGAGACAAAAGTGTCTCACACAATGATCTGCCAAAAGATTAAGACAAATGCAGCCCATAAAACCTACACGATGAACAACCTAGTGGCATTCTTACACGCATTTCAGAAAGATAAATATATATTGTCTAGATTTAAGATGATTTTACTGGGCAAATGTGTTGCGGTTTTCCTCCAAGGCGAGAGTGAGTCACACACACAACCCACTACATCTCCCGTTATTGAACTTTTACCCTTCGTTTTGATCCAATCGAAGGGATTAGTGCTTTCCTTAATAGTGACACCTACACAAATGGCAGCCGCACATCTCAGAGACCACTGTGAGAGTTGAGGGTTGAAACTAAGCATCCGAGCTTGTTATTACTTCCACCAAAGCTGAGGAAGCGAGGAGGAAAAGGGAGAGGGAACAGGCCAAGGCTGGTCAAAATTCACCATGTTTCCATTACAAGGGAGAATGAGCAAAGAAGATCAAGCAGCTGGAGTTTTATGATAAAAAAAAAGTGTGTGTGTGTGTGTGCACCATGTATATATCATATTGTGGGGACATTCATGCTGAAACGTATCAATACCTTGAAAAGATAGTGAGAGAGAGGAAAAGAGAGAGAGAAAATGAAAAAGGGGGACAGAGAAAAAGGGGCACAATTGGAAAGAGAGAGAAATGACCAGTGAAGGGAAAGAAAAGAGGAGACAGGGAAAACTTGAGAGAGAGAGAGAGAGAGAGAGGAGAGAGAGAGGGGGAGAGAGGAGAGAGAGAGGAAAGAGAGAGGGGGAGAGAGGAGAGAGAGAGGAAAGAGAGAGGGGGAGAGAGGAGAGAGAGAGAGAAGGAGAGAGAGAGAGAAGGAGAGAGAGAGAGAGAGAGAGAGAGAGAGAGAAGGAGAGAGAGAGAGAAGGAGAGAGAGAGAGAGAGAGAGAGAGAGAGAGAGAGAGAGAGAGAGAAGGAGAGAGAGAGAGAGAGAGAGAGAGAAGGAGAGAGAGAGAGAGAGAGAAGGAGAGAGAGAGAGAGAGAGAGAGAGAGAGAGAGAGAGAGAGAATGTAGAGAAGGGGTACGGGGAGAGAGGTGTATTTCCACGTAAGAGCTGTTTTAAAATGCGCTTCATATGTCCACCTGAAATCATTTCATTTTCAGCCTGTATCACTGTCATGGAGGGGAGCGGACTAAGGCAGGCTGCTCTTCTGACAAACTAGATTACCCTGAAGAAGACTGAAACGTTGAACAGGGATCGTCACTGAGCCAAGGCCGATGTGTGGCATTCTGTGTCCCCTTTAATAAATTATGTAGCTCAACTTACATAACATTGCCAGGCTCCGATGCCTTCAAACCCATTTCACCTTCAGTGTGGGACTGGCTTTAATCACCTGGAAACTGCATAAAAAATGGGACATGTCCTTTGTTCGTTAATGGAATACACTTTTTAACACCAGGTTACTCTGGACTACATCACATGCACTTCCCAGTTTCACAACAGTTAGCTTATTAAACAAAACTAGCATTTTAGGATTATTAAAACCATTCATTTCTGCACCTGACACGGCCATAACCAGCCTGCAGTAAAAGCACAGCTACAGCCACGTGATGTACCCACCACTACTGCACAACCACAACAAATACAAAGGGTTCCTTGTTGATTTTTGGTTCACTGTTGGATAGTAGACTTTCCAGAGATCCAGTGTTGTTGTTTATACGCGATGTCATCCAAGGCTAGAGTCAAATTATCACAGACAAACATGTAAATGTACCAGGAAGGCACTGCACATGTGTAGACAACCTGTTTGTAAAGAAATAATCATTATATCCATCAATAATTCAATCATCTTTACTTACACTTTTCCACAAGTGAACACAGTTCTGGGGTCTCAATGATATGACTGTGACAAGGTTTAATCAAAATACCACAAGGATCCAAAAAGCAGCATTCTCCCCCTGTTCAGAATGGACGGTTTCTGTGCCATCCATTATCTGTAACCGCTGACCCATTTCAGGGTCACGGTGGGTCCAGAGCCTACCTGGAATCATTGGGTACAAGGCGGGAATACACCCTGGAGTGGGGCCAGTCCTTCACAGGGCAACACACACACATTCACACCTACGAACACTTTTGAGTCGCCAATCCACCTACCAACATGTGTTTTTGGACTGTGGGAGGAAACCGGAGCACTCGGAGGAAACCCATGCGGACACAGAGAGAACACACCAAACTCCTCACAGACAGTCACCCGGAGGAAACCCATCCAGACACAGGGAGAATACACTAACTCCTCACAGACAGTCACCCGGAGGAAACCCACGCAGACACAGGGAGAACACACCATACTCCTCACCAACAGTCACCCAGAGGGAACCCATCCAGACACAGGGAGAACACACCACACTCCTCACAGACAGTCACCCGGAGGAAACCCACGCAGACACAGGGAGAACACACCATACTCCTCACAGACAGTCACCCAGAGGAAACCCATCCAGACACAGGGAGAACACACCAACTCCTCACAGACAGTCACCTGGAGGAAACCAATGCAGACACAGGGAGAACCCACCAACTCCTCACAGACAGTCACCCGGAGCAAGAATCGAACCCACAACCTCCAGGTCCATGGAGCTGTGTGACTGCAACACTACATGCTGCACCACCGTGCTGCCCGATTTCTGTGCCTTTTCCTTTAAATTAAAATGAACTACAGTTTACTCCAGCCCTGAGTGAGCTGTAGTGAGAGGTATGTGAGCAGAAGCACTGGTTTCCCCTGTTTTTGCTCGGTGGTTCCATTTAGCTGCTGTTGTTTTTTTTCTGTTTTTGCTCTGTTTTCTTATTTCACCACTCTCCTTTTTGCCGTTCCTGCTCAATTCTCTTATTTCTCTCCACTAATGTCTGTATCTCACCCAAGCAAGACAGCATGAGTTTGGTCTATTTATTGGCTGGGGATCACTATAGTCTGCCATGAAGTACTGCTGGATGTTTTTCTAGCATCTTTTATATCTGGAATCATGTTTCTAATAGCTAATAGGCAACACAGAAACAGGGGACGCTCAGTCTGAACTGTGAGCTTTCCACAACTGTGGACTGTAGCTTTGTTTTTCAGACTCCAATATATAGGTCAGAGGAATATCTTTCCCTCTCTGTCTCTTTCACTTGAGCAATAACATCTTTTATATTTAATGACACTGCGAGAATCCTGAAAGGTTCACGTCTGCACAGTCATACAAGCGTATAGACCCTTCAGTAAACCATGAGAATTAAATTACAGAAGGACAACGTCAGTCTAAAGGACACTGTATGGCCCGCTATAAGAATGCTGTCCCAGTCAGAGCATCCATTTCTATGAAATATAAATGCCGTGGGGTCTCAAGAGTCAGGCTGTGTTTGCTGACTCTAAATTCGCTCTATAGCCACTGCAGGGTCCTTAAAAATGCATGACTTTAGCAGGTGCTCCTTTATGTTGAGTACACCTCCAACATGTAGGAAGATTCATTGAGGCAACAAGTCATAAGAGTGTTGTGGCATACGTGCAGTAACACAGTAGGCCCTTTCTGAGGCTCGGTTTTAAGAGCCGTTCTACCGAACGAAAATTACTCTTGATTCCTGCAATAATTTGATTCCGCTCTCGAGCTCCAAGACTTTATACTGCAGTCTGTTTCCAACTGCACAAAGCCAGGGTCATTTTCTTGTCATCATTTTTGCAGTTCTCCACTACGAGGCACAGGCTGATGACAGGAATCACAGACTGGAGTTTTGGAGACAGGGCGTTCTGGTAAAGATTATTGGTTTAGAATGACACACACGTCTTATTTAAAGTCTAATACATCCATTTCACTGAAAAGTTTTCTTCAAATCACTCGAAGGGCAAGTTCACCAATGCCTCAAACAGGACACAGATCAATAGCTGAGCATTCTTTATTTGAGCTTTTGTCCAATTCGTTCTTATATATATGACTGTGTATAATTACTGATTAAAATAAGCACCTCTTAGGGCCTAACTAAGTATGCAGAACAACAGATGGACTGCAATCTGTACCTGTAGAACCCCACAGTGCAGCTGTGCGGTCAGTGGAGCTCATAAAATGGACAATGAGGGTTGAAACAAGGAGGACACTTTGATGTTATGGCTGACTGAAAGCACAGACAAGACATGTCTTTACATGTCCCTCAACTGTGTCCTGGGAGAAACGGTACCTTGCAGGGGAATGGGTAAGTGTTATATCAGTTGCTGGGTTCTTTTTGATTGAAGGATAGAGGAGCTGGATGTGACAGATATGAGTCTCGGGAAAGAGCTGCCACTAAAAGTGTAACGAATACTATCAAGTTGTCATACACACTACTGTTATTAGTGTAGTGCTGCAGAAAAGGTTTACTATGTCTGGATTTATATGGAAAAATCTTTTGTGACCAAAACAATAAGCAAATGATGTAACCGTCACATTTGCGATGACATGGATACTAAACAATGCAGCAGAGAGTCAACAAAGTGTGTAACTGAAATGAATGCCATTCCAGTGCTTTCTGTCTGCAGTGATATTTAATAACTTACTTCACTGTGTGGCTTCCCACATCAAGTATGGGAACTCATATATTTGCCTGTGAGAGAGGCTTGAACTGTTAGCTAGTACACACCTGGGTTGGACAATGAAATTGAAACACCTGGTTTTAGACCACAATAATTTATTAGTGTGGTGTGGGGCCTCCTTTTGCGGCCAATACAGCGTCAATTCGTCTTGGGAATGACATATACAAGTCCTGCACAGTGGTCAGAGGGATTTGAAGCCATTCTTGTTGCAGGATAGTGGCCAGGTCTCTACGTGATGCTGGTGGAGGAAAACGTTTCCTGACTCGCTCCTCCAAAACACCCCAAAGTGTCTCAATAATGTTTAGATCTGGTGACTGTGCAGGCCATGGGAGATGTTCAACTTCACTTTCATGTTCATCAAACCACTCTTTCACCAGTCTTGCTGTGTGTATTGGTGCATTGTCGTCCTGATACACGGCACCGCCTTCAGGACACAATGTTTGAACCATTGGATGCACATGGTCCTCCAGAATGGTTCGGTAGTCCTTGGCAGCGACGCACCCATCTAGCACAAGTATTGGGCCAAGGGAATGCCATGATACGGCAGCCCAAACCATCACTGATCCACCCCCATGTTTTACTCTGGGCATGCACTCTGGTGGTACGCTTCTTTGGGGTTTCTCCACACCGTAACTCTCCCGGATGTGGGGAAAACAGTAAAGGTGGACTCATCAGAGAACAATACATGTTTCACATTGTCCACAGCCCAAGGTTTGCGCTCCTTGCACTATTGAAACCGACGTTTGGCATTGGCATGAGAGACCAAAGGTTTGGCTACAGCAGCCCGGCCTTGTGTATTGACCCTGTGGAGCTCCCGACGGACAGTTCCGGTGGAAACAGGAGAGTTGAGATGCACATTTAATTCTGCCGTGATTTGGGCAGCCGTGGTTTTATGTTTTTTGGATACAATCCGGGTTAGCACCCGAACATCCCTTTCAGACAGCTTCCTCTTGCGTCCACAGTGAATCCTGTTGGATGTGTTTCCTCCTTCTTGGTGGTATGCTGACATTACCCTGGGTACCGTGGCTCTTGTTACATCACAAAGACTTGCTGTCTTGGTCACAGATGCGCCAGCAAGACGTGCACCAACAATTTGTCCTCTTTTGAATTCTGGTATGTCACCCATAATGTTGTGTGCATTGCAGTATTTTGAGCAAAACTGTGCTCTTACCCTCTGCTAATTAACCCTTCACACTCTGCTCTTACTGGTGCAATGTACAATTAATGAAGACTGGCCACCAGGCTGCTCCAATTTAGCCATGAAACCTCCCACACTAAAATAACAGGTTTTTTCAGTTTCATTGTCCAAACCCTGTATGTATGTATATATATATATATATATATATATATATATATATATATATATATATATATATATATATATATATATATATATATATATACATATACATATATATACATACATATACATACATAGTCATATATATATGACTACATCACAGCCATTTGGAAAAGCCAACACAAAAAAGCACACACAGTGTAGTGAGCTCAAAGCTCAGACGCTATGCAGAGGAGGATAGTGATAAGGTTGAATGAGTCATTGCTATGTTTTTTACATTTGTGTTTGGGAAAAGTCAGTTGTTCAACATGATGATGATAATGTGGCTTTTCTTCCCTTTCACACTGAATAAAACATTACAAATGCCATAGATGAAGCAGGGAAAATGTACAGATATTTTGGGACACAGGCGAGCTGAAACAAGGGCAAAATATATACAAATTATATTACATTAAATCTACTACATATGGCAGATACTAGTACTGCAATCCCTGCTTCTGTTTATGTTTGTACGCCCGTCGTCTGAGTTCTTCGCTGTGAGGCGAGGCCACAGTTGGCTACTGGCTTGTGGGTCGAACGGTGGCCAGAGTGGGATCAGCAAAATATCCATTTAATGTTAAATTCATAGTGGTTGACTTGTACATAATGGTTGTCTAGTCAATGTTTGGCTTGCATGTACCAAACATGCAAATAGTTGATTTTGTTATTGTTAAATTATGGTAGCAATTCCAATAAATATAAAACACTTACGCCTATGGGCCCTACTTACGCCTATGGAGTCGTGCTGTTGCAACATGTACAGAATGAGACCTGGCAGTATCTTGCTGAAACAACCATAGACTTCCTAGTAAAAGATGCTGCCAACTTTTGTATATTGGCACCTTTGCTGTTATGTTATATTAGCTATGCTTTCTAAACCTGGCACCTGAAGATTTGGATTGGAGAACAAGTGGCAAGTCAAAGCTAATTCAGAAGCTTAACCCCCATGTCCACCCCCTCAGTCCCATCTGTAAACAGTGGGTTAAGGGTTCAATTACATTAATGGGCAATAAATACTTTGAGTGCATTAGGACTTGAATATATTTCATTGTAACAGAAGAAGCCACGACTATCTCTCCTTTAGTACTAATATAATGGGAACCAGAAACATTTTGCTTAAAATAAAATGCAAATCAACTCCTTGAGAATCTTCAGGAGTCCTTGTGTGTTTGCAGAATATATCAGGAGTGGATGAAAAGGGAAGATTCACAGGACACTTTAAAGGACAGTGTATACTTTGTTGTTATGACAGGAACCAGACACTGTTGTACTGACAGTAAGTGCAGAAACAGGTCTGATATATATCAGCTCTGCCTGTGTTGTCCAACAATTCTGGAAGAAGTGTGTATGCTACGTCTCTTGGGATAACTACCAAAGATAAATAACCTCTCAAAGAATCTTTCTCTGGCATCTTTAAAGCTCACAACATGGTCCTGGTTTACACTATACTTAAATGCTTTGGAAGAATTACACAGCATGATACTGTAAAGCCGTTCAGGGTTGGATTTGTTGTTGATCTGTTTGGATCCACAAGATTTTGATGTCGCGAGTTCAGTGTTTTCCAGTGCCATAATGTCTCTGCATTTGAGGTTCGACGTTGATCCACAGTAAGGAGCTAGCAGTCTGTGCTTGTTTGGAGGGAACAAAAAAGATCCCACATGCTGTTACAGTTCTTTTATCTATGAAGAAGGGCCACACAAAAGACACGTAAACAGAATCAGGAGGGAACAAGCGCTCCTTCTTATGGTACTGAGACACAACTGCGACAACACAACTGTAGTCTATCAATGCCATAGTGCTAGGATGCTGCCACCATGAACAAAATGGATTTCCATTTACCGCTAGTTATGTTCCAGCTTTAAGAGAGATGTAGCTGTTTCACACTCTCCACTATAGAAAATCAACAAAATGGCGGTGGCTAGAAAAACACCATTTGAATTCCGAGGATGAACACCATTTAAATTCAGTGTAATATGTAAAAAAAGACTTCCTACTGTTGCAGACTGATGTCCATGGCTGATAACCATAATAGCCAGTTATTCTCAAGATCCTCTCCTCGATGGATGCGCTGTTGATATCCTCCACTGAACGAGATGATTTCAGGTCCTCTTTGATTGACTCGTCCACTACCAAGTATTTTAGCTGCCTGAGTTGGGGGCTGATATCGGACAGCCGTCTCGGACTAACATCAGGAGACTTCCTCATGCCACTGGAGAAGAGAAGAGCACTGAGTTTATGCGGCTTGGATATTTGATTGCCATAAAATAAGTATTTTTTTCTGCCACAGTTTCTGCAGCCACCAAAAAAAATGATTTGATTTCAGATAGTCCAAATTAAATTAACTGTCTGTGTATCCTGCTTTGAATAGCGAGCAGAAAGATAGTAAGTCTTGGCGGTTAGTAAATGTGTTTGCCAGTAAAAACACTATTTTGTAGAATAAATACAGATAAAAACAGTCAAACACAACTAGATATTTTAATCTGAAACTCTCAAATGGGAAACGGTAGGGTAGGTAAAATCCAATCCTGTCAAATTGCAGTGTGGGATTTCGAGTCGCTGTTGAGAGATGGACCTGTAAGTAGAGATAGATGCAGGGGCTAATTGCCTATTCATAGATCTGTGCCTGCTGAACGAAGGGGAGAGTTACATCTAAGCCACTTTTAAAGGGGAGACTTCATGAAAAAAAAATCACTGTTCATAAATACAGGGATCTGGAGCTCCTACCAACCAACAAAATGTGAAATAAAACCGCCCAGAAATCATAAGACAAAGTGAGTTTGTATAGCGAGTAGTGCTGTATTGTTTGAGCCTTGTGGTATTCTGACAAAACATGTTAAGGCCATTGAATTGCAAATCCAAGGCTGTATTATGCAAGGTTGGTTTATTATCTTCATATATAGTTTTGATAAAAACTATATATAAATGACCTGAAGTATATTTTAAGAGCACTGCTGATTAGATGTTTTGATAGTAACAGTAAACACTGGGCTTCAGCTAACACATATTCATCAAATTGCAACAATACAAATGTTGTACTCGAACCTACCATGCAATGTATAGTCTATTTCCAGTTTGTTTTGATACTGGATATTTTTGTTTTCTGGAACCCTAGCCCACCCAACCCTCTCATAACATCACTACCAAGAGTCTGGCTGCGATACTAAATGCAGAATTCTGCATTTTCCAAATATAGCTAACATCTCAACAGCCCACTGTAACTCGCCCAGAGGCTTTTCCGCCACAGTATCACTCCGTGAACGGCGGGAAATATCGCCCCTCCGCTCGCAGAGGAGGCAGCGGGGCCGGGAGACGTTAAACGATAGTGACTACCGCTTACTCCAGCACCCTCGGTACACACAGTGGGCTACAGTCTCCATTAAGAAGAGACTGAGTAAGCTAGTGCCGTTAGTAAGTTTATTGTTAGTCTGTGGACCTGGAGAGTTTGCGGCCAGGTGGTTCCCCCGCTTCCGTCGCCTGTCGTCGTGCTGACGGTAGTTGAATTAACGGTAATAGTCGATGAAAGGTGTGCGGCAGGTTCTCTGGGGTTAGTATATGGCTATAGCCAGCGTACGTCTCCGCGAATGAATGGAAGTCTATGTAATGTCCCCACAAATCACGGAAACAAACTGTACGTGTTTGTTTGTTTGTTTTTTTCCTCTCCGAAAAAAACTGTCACTTTAGACAGAGTTTACTATGGCGCTACTGCGGTGAGCGCTTTTTTACGATATCTCAATATTCAAAACGTACATTTTTTACATCTCCAATGACCAGAAACATAGCCTGCTTCACAATTAGTACAAGTCTCCAACGGTAACACAAACTGTATTTTATGTACAGTATTTACAACATTGACTATCAGCACGAAAATCTTTGTTTGTTGAATTCAGTGATAGCCTTACATCACTGTTACAGACTAACGCCATTTACGAGTGTGAACAAGTGTTTAGAAGAGTTCACTTCGCTTCCCAAATATGATAAAACACGATAACGCTCACGACTTTACAAATCTACACAAAGCAACAGGTTATCCCGTGATGATGTGATAGAGAAATCCTTACATAGGCACCAGAGTGGTAGGTGGTCCCAGGTAACACATGCAGTCCCGACGGGGGCGTCCCACTCGGTCCCACACGGTTCCCTCTCCCTCGCCGTACATGATACCCATTAACGGAAAAAGAGCGTGTCCGCTACTCTTCTGCTACCAAACACGGCGACGACCACAAAGAACATAGTAGCACAGCCTCTCGCACCCGCAAGAGCCGTGGCATTTGCATATTTCCACGGTAGACGGTGGCAGTGCCGCACCTTGAGCCATTTTTGCGAATGCAACAGCGCCATCTAACGGTCGGCACCGTGTCATACACGTGGCTCATTCATTCAGTGCGCTCCAAACCTGGTCCAAGAACACCACTGTACTGCCTGTAAATGTTTCTTTCCCAGGTTTGAGGGGATTGTTTGTTAAATTATTACTTAAGTTAGTGTTGTTATGATCAGGGCGGGCTCTAAAATCTACTGGGACAGGGCTACTATTAACCATGTGTTCCTTTTGTTGACTAATGAAGGGATAGTTTAAGTGATTTCAGATCCTAACCACAAAGAGACTGTTTGTTTATTCCTAGGATCCAGATTCACACTTTCTTTCACTTATTTAATTGTTATGACGTGAACACTTTTGGGGGATGACAGCAAAAACAAAAAAATAGTTTACTATTATCACTATTATATCAATTAATTTCTGTCACTGATCACAGGTTTAAATGAGAGAGCAGATTGTGTGTGTGTGTGTGTGTGTGTGTGTGTGTGTGTGTGTGTGTGTGTGTGTGTGTGTGTGTGTGTGTGTGTGTTTGTGTGTGTGTGAGGATAAATGGGTGAGTGGGTGTGTAGAGTAGCAGACGTTTGCTCACTGAAAGTACCCAGGACAATATGAAGGACAGTGTGTTCTGCACCCTCTTGCTTCCTTGTATTTTACAGTCTACTGCCTTGTAGAGAACACACTGCACAAACTGGCTTAGTCCCTCTGAGAGGAACGGTGACCGCTGTCACCAAAAATAGGAGCCATCTTAAGTGCTCTAATTCCATCCTCTATATTCCGATTCATATTCCCAATAGAGCTCATGTTTAATGGATGTGCTTAAGAGATATTTTAGAAAAGAGAGGCTCATAAAGCATAGGCTGGCACTGACTACATTCTGTTCACCATACACCAAACTAGTCAGCTGTAGGTGAAGAGATTTGGGGGAAATGAAGGAACAAAGCTACACACACACA
Source organism: Hoplias malabaricus (assembly GCF_029633855.1). Taxonomy (NCBI): domain Eukaryota; kingdom Metazoa; phylum Chordata; class Actinopteri; order Characiformes; family Erythrinidae; genus Hoplias; species Hoplias malabaricus. Next base: position 7,057,056 of record NC_089801.1, on the reverse strand, counting down.
CCTCACACTTTCTAGTTTTTCTGGCTTTGTTTTTCAGGTACTAATTATCATTGTAGGAGTTTGTGTGTTCTCCCAGTGTCCGCGTGGGTTTCCTCCCACAGTCCAAAATCACACGTTGGTAGGTGGATTGGCGACTTAAAAGTGTCCGTAGGAGTGTGTGTGTTGCCCTGTGAAGGACTGGCGCCCCCTCCAGGGTGTATTCCCGCCTTGCGCCCAATGATTCCAGGTCGGCTCTAGACCCACCGTGACCCTGAACTGGATACTGGATAAGCGGCTACAGATAATGAATGTATGAATGAATAATCATTGTGAATTACTTTTGCAGGTCAACATCAAAGGATTCGGGGCAGCACCAGGGCAGGTTTTGACCCTTGTGGACTCCAATACAGTTGGCTGGGATTCAGACATGACATCATACATCATACTTTGATGAATGTCAAGAATGTTTCTTAATGTTTTTGGTCAATCCTGCATCCAGCAGGTTGCCATGTCAGCAGAAAGGCTCTCTTTGCTCTAAGACTACAGTAATATTACCGTATTTCCCGTCTTTGAGTTTGTAAACCTGCATTGTCCCTCAGCAGTGTGCAAACGCAAAGCTCCCATCAAATCAGGCAGCCTATCAGGGCAAAGCACATACATGAAGGTATCGTCACGGCATTAACGTGAAGCGACTGCTCAATAGCTTGTGTAAGAGCTCCATTGTGAGCCTCAATGCTGGCTTCATGTTTTCGATCAACTGAGCCTTACATAAACAGCCTGTGTATGAAGACACATGGTGGTTCACTGTGCACAGCCCACAGTGACACAGACAAATGAACTCCTGCCAGTGTGTATCAGCGAAGCAGAACATCACTGGTGCTTTTCAGAGAGGTCAGAGTGCTCAGCGATAACATGCAATTAAGCTGGGTTCCTCAAACAGAAATCCAGCCGAGTTGGAAGTTCCAAAAGTCACCTATAAATATCAGTGTAATCAAATGTCATCCACTATTGTTGAATAAACTGTAAAGGTCATATTAATATTATTTTGAATATTAAATACTTGGTAAGTCAAATTCAGATTACTTTGTATACCCACTAAACAGAGTCCATTTCTAGGTGCTTCCAATCCCATGTGGTGTCCTCCAACCTGCATCCGCCGACTCAAAAACATGACGTGAACCCTTTTGCCTGGTCAAATCAATATTTAATGTATATGGCTTGGAAACATAGTGACAGACTCTCCCAGATTGGCTGCAGAGGAGACAGCGTGGAGAACGTGAACCAATGAGTGGGCAGCTCTGCATCCAATTACGGCCATATCCCTTTGGCCACATGTTTTGTTTTTGTTTTTTTCTTTCTTATTTTTTGAGTGAATATCAGCAGCAGAATTCTGAATACTCACTCAGGGCCAGGAAATTAGGAGTGGATTTGTACCGTACTATTATTATTATAAACATATATTTATAAATAAAGATTATCATGCAAAAATGATACTGTCTAATTTCAGTTCAATGGTTAGTAGTTAACGTATTAATCCTTTAGACCAGTGTTTCTCAACCCTGGCCCAAACAGCACCCTGCCCTGCATCCAACTCACCTGATTTCACTAATAGATTAATGAACAAGTCCTGTCAGTGTGGCAGTGGGAGTGTTAAAGCAGAGCAACCACTAAAATATGAAGGGCAGGGTGCCTTTGGGACCAGGGTTGAGTAACACTGCCTTAGACTGCTCTGTTGGTGACAGCAAATGTATTACAAGCCCAGGTTGATTACATCCTGCTGTTGCCTGTGTCTTCTTTGTGCCGTTTATGGCCATGTTCCTGGAAAGTATAATATAATTGATACAATATGATGCTATAAAGTATAATCTAAATGATACCATATGTGTTTAGAGAAGACTGTTGACATAATATTTGCCTTGGGTGTATGTATCAATTAAAATAGATTATAACAATGTTGACACACATTGGAGCAGAGGCCTGATCACAGTCTTTTTTTTTCTGTTCTTCCTTCATATGGAAGGTTTGATATCGTCACTGTCCAATTAAAAGCATGTATCTCCATTTTTCATAATGAATGGGCCAATAGAAATGCTCCAAAATGACTTTGAATAAAATCTTTTTACATTAACTTCCTGTGAAAGTTACTATTTTGGGAGATATATATTTTTATTTGGACAGCGGTGATACGGAAACTTATATGAATGGTGTCAGGCTCCATTGGTTTCAATTAAGGATAAGTGAAACTCTCCAACTGGCCTCTGGGTATTTGGCTTGGAAGGAGTAAAAGGTTCCAACCCAGCGTTAACAGTGTGATGTGGACATCAGAGCGGCTTAATAATGGTGCATCTGTAAACAGACTCGGGCCCCATAGACAGGATCAGGCTGAAGCCTGGTTTAAAAAGCCATTATGTTTTCTAAGTATGAATATTGCTACATTCATGTCACAGGCAAAATAATGTGAAATGATTTCACATTGTTAATGCACTGCAACATGACAAGGTAACACAATCGCTGTGTCAAATTGCATCCAATCCTACCTCTGTCAAAGCCATATAGGTGGTGCAGAGTATTTTGCTGAGATTACAAGTCTTATGTAGAAAGCAGCATTAGTTCTTATATCACTGCTATCAAAACTAAAACCTGAACAGAACAACAAACAATAAGAACAAGTGACAGGCAGTATTTGGACATGGCTTGTGAAGAAAGTCAGCCGCAACCTCACCAAAGCTGCTGTGTTTCACCCTGAGGGTGAGGCCTCGGACAAACAACACCCAGTAAACGAGGAACGTCCCTGGACGTTCAAAATAGGTCTAAAAGTAGTCTGTCTGTCAAGGACATATTTTAAACGTCGATGGACGTCCAAAATCCATCTTAATAAGTTTGTTAAGTGGTGACCAATCGATAACGTCAGTGGACGTCCAAAACGTGTTTTATACAAGTAATTTATTTCGGGACCAATTAATAACGTCAATGGACGTCCAAAATATGTCTAATAGTCGAGAACGTTGATTAGATGGCAGTCATCACGTTATTTCAACGTTGAATCAACATGCTAATTGTTTACTGGGCAGTTCTCGCCACAAAGGCCAAAAAACACCAGCACTTCACAGCACACAACAAATCCCCAAAATAAATCCCCAAGAACTGAGCAAGGTGGGCCCACAGTGCACGCTGGGAGATCTTCCTGAGCGTACCAAAGCCCCGCCCATAGCTATAAATCACTATCTCAAGTTCATTTCACTCCTTCAAATGTCCTCTTCATTGGAGTAATTAAGAAAACGGCAGCTGAAAGCCTAAAAATTCATAAAATCCAGTTGAAATCACAAAATTGATTTTGATAAGATCAGGTAAATGACAAATAGATATTTTCATGACTTATTGCTTAACTAATTTTTACAGTGTGGAATTGTGTTAAAAGGGACATATTCTACCAGTTTTCCGGATCTAGGATCTTAATATGATGTCTGTGGCCTGGTTTTCCTCCGTTTAACCTCAGCCTTGCGCACGCATAATCTACATAATTATCCCATCTTTTCTGAATAAAACATCACACAAACATTGATTGGGTTGTTGTATTTCCCACCAGATTAGTGTTGTGTTGGCAGGCTCCAGGTTGCTACACTAATGGGCTAATGTTCTGGAAAAGTGATATTTTTTTCACATGTCCCTTTTAATATATCATGATGACTGTACATTACTTAGAAAAATATCATGTTACATTAACTTCCACAAGTTGTATATCACCCTCCAGCACATTCAATTATGCAGAAAAGAAGACAGTAATTTTGAGCAGAAACGCTGGTGAGTTCTTTGGGCCTGAATCATCTGAGAGGAATCGAAAGAAGGTGGAAATGCGTTCTGTGGTCAGACGAGTCCATGTTTCAGCTAGTGTTTGGGGAAAAACTGATGTTGCTGAAGATGCCAAAGATGAAAACAATCATCCAAGTGGAATGGGGGCATCAAAAACCATGGTATGGGTGATCTGTAGAAATGTGAAGGGACCATTGCTTTATATTGGCATTTTGCAGAGAAGTATGCTGCCGTCTATATGCAGTTTTTTTCTCAGTAAACTCCCAGTCAGTTTCAGCAGGACAATGCCAGGCCTCATTCTACACGAGTTACAATAGTGTGGCTTTGCAGATGTAGAGTGTGTGTGCTTGACTGGCCTGTCTGCGTCCAGATCTGTGTGCTATTGAAACTGTATGGGGAATCATAAACATATGTGATATTGTCTGCTATAAAGTGGACTGACCTGGTGCTACCTTTATTTTTCCCTAAATGGATGAAACATTATTTAGCACAGTTTCTCTAAATGGGAATATTTCTGAGTGCATCTGAAACGGTGTGAGGCCGAAGGCCATATTGTCTGTTTACCTCACACTCACTAATATTACCTCACACTCACTATTATCATGTAGTTTTCCTGTTGTTTATGTTAATACATTCAGTACAGATTATGCCTATGTGATATTAAATGAAGCAAACTGCTTTAATGGCTTTAAAAGCACTAATTTGGTAGTTTCCTGTTTGGCTCCAAGCTAGTGTGTGCTGCTATTGCCATGGAAACGGGAGCAGTAGCCTCTGGGGTTTGGAGCTCTCGGCGTACATACTGCAGTTGGACTCCGTAAAACATGGCCTGAAGATGAGTCTTTCTCTAACTCCCCTCCACATTTTCCCTTTCTCCTCATTCTGTATGTACCTTTAAACGGCGGCCTGTGCTTGTGTAGTCTACTCGTGTGTGTGTGTGAGTTTACAAGGCAATGGCAACGTATATTATTCCTGGTATAGGGGACCTTACTGTTTTCGTGTTCATGTGTGAAAGAGGCATATGTTTTGCGGAGCCAGATATAATAACTAGGGTGACCAGACGTCCTCTTTTACCCGGACATGTCCTCTGTTTTAGACTTTAAAAATGTCCGGGCGGAATTTCACAAACTCCGGGATTTTGTTTTTCTAGAGCTTACATAGAACTTCGAGAAGCGTTTGTTCACAAACTAGTCCCGCCCTCCCCTACTCCGATTGGTTCGCTTGAGTGAGAAGGGGGCGGGGTGAAGTAGCCTAAAATCTTCGGATTAGACGGTCTGACTGTAGAGCTACCGTTATTGGTCGATAACCTTCTCTGTAAACATTTAATTGGTCAGTCTGCACGTCAGTAGTAGTCGTCCCCCCCCTTCTCACATAAAATCATAAATGATTGCTGTAAGCCTGTTGTTCTTGCTTATCTCAAAAAGACAACATTAGTTACGTCATAAGAATGAAATAAATAATTTGTTATCTACATAAAACAAATAAAAATGAACTGTTTATTACAATACATTTTTGAAAAAACATGCACAAACATTTAGTTTCAAGGCTTCTTAAAAAAACAAGAAACACTTTTCTAAATATTGTTTACTTCATTGGATGTGTTTTGTTAAATCCCTGGTGCATAATGATCCAGCAGACATTATAAATCTAGCAGACATGATTAATCCATCTCCTCATCTGCCTTTAAAAAAATTGGACTGCATGAAGCCAACTAAAAAGGACAGAAGTCTTTCTCTGTAGCTCACAGAATCTCTGGTGTTAGCAGCAGTTTATATTTATCCAAACAGAGAAACAGAGAACAAGTGACTCAGTCTCAACCCTCTGGGCCTTACCAGCTCACAGCACCCTGTCTTTCAACCAGCATACCTCGGAATCAAAGAGCGGGGACCATCAGGGACCAGCAGGATGAATTTTTAATGGTTTTCCCAGAGGAGCTTTTTGAAATATATGTTTGCCCCCACCCCCCACACACTCCTTTATGACATGACAAATTCTGGACGTTTAAAGGAGCATCGAGTTATTTTTGTAGAATATGTAACTAATGTTGAGACCACATATTTAAAGAAACACCATGTAAGATTTGGGTTTTTGGCTCCTGGGGCTCCCCCTAGTGTAAATCATTTTTACAGCACTGTTCTAAAATCAATGGATAACTGGTGGTTTCCTGCCCTCCTCCAAAGGTTACATAATGCAGTTTCTGCAGTGCTGAGCCTAGAGTAGAAAAAACAGCAGCTCTATTCACTCTATTACAGGTCAGTGGATCATCACAATGACTTTAAAGATGTAATTTATAGGTAAAAATATTACGTAGTGTTCCTTTAATAACTACAGGGTGGGCCATGTATATGGATACACCTTAATAAAATGGGAATGGATGGTGAAATTAACTTCCTGTTTGTTGCACATTAGTATATGGGAGGGGGGGGGACTTTTCAAGAAGGGTGGTGACCATTTTGAAGTCGGCCATTTTGGATCCAACTTTTGTTTTTTCAATGGGAAGAAGGTCATGTGACACATCAAACTTTATTATTTCATGAGTTATTTACAAGTTTCTGACCACTTATAAAATGTGTTCAAAGTGCTGCCCATTGTGTTGGATTGTCAATGCAACCCTCTTCTCCCACTCTTCACACACTGATAGCAACACCGCAGGAGAAATGCTAGCAGAGGCTTCCAGTATCCGCAGTTTCAGGTGCTGCACATCTTGATGGTATGGTGTGGTATATGGGGTACAAAGATAGTGGGGCCATTCTTCATCAATGGAATCCTCAAGGACACTGGATATGCGAAATTGCTACATGATGATGTGTTTCCATCTTTATGCACTGAAGCTGGCACATTCCCCGAGTTTTTCCAGCAAGATGGTGCACCACCACATTATGGGTGTCAGGTCCGAGCATTCCTAGATGAACAGTTTCCTGGAAAGTGGATTGGTCGTCGTGGGCCAGTTGATTGCCCCCCAAGGTCTCCCGATCTGACCCCCTTAGACTTTTATCTTTGGGGTCATCTGAAGGCAATTGTCTATGCTGTGAAACTATGAATACTGGAAGCCTGTGCTAGCATTTCTCCTGCTCTATTGCTATCAGTGTGTGAGGAGTAGGAGAAGAGGGTTGCATTGACAATCCAACACAATGGGCAGCACTTTGAACACATTTTATAAGTGGTCAGAAACTTGTAAATAACTCATGATATAATACAGTTACGTTAAAACCAAGCACACCGTTGTTTTTATTGTGAAATTCCCAATAGGTTTGATGTGTCACATGACCCTCTTCCCATTGAAAAAACAAAAGTTGGATCCAAAATGACGGACTTCAAAATGGCCGCCATGGTCACCATCCATCTTGAAAAGTTTCCCCACTCCGATATACTAATGTGCCACAAACAGGAAGTTAATATCACCAACCATTCCCATTTTATTAAGGTGTATCCATATAAATGGCCCACCCTGTATATTTTTAGAGATGCCATTATTTTAATTTTCAGGCAGCTACGTCTGTTTTGAATGAATTGAACTTGTCATGGTGTATACAGTGTCTGAAAAGGATTGACACGTCACCTGTATTAATCTATGTACTTTATTATTGATTTAATTTGCCCCAGAGTGCTGCAGTAAGGCCCAGCAGCATTGTGTCACTTTGCTTTAGAACAAATGGAGATGAATGGAATCTGCTCTCTGGTTTTCTCTGTCAGTTACTGGGCAGTGGCTTTATTGTTTTTGACAAGCCTGCATGCCTTATTCTAGTGTCTCTCTTTCAACGATTGCTTAATCGGAAATAAATAGCAACATTTAAATGAGAAAAACAAATCCGGGGCAACTTACATCTATTTCGGAGCTTATCTTGGTGGACATTTTAGTTTACAGTTTCACTGAGGGATATGAAACGACTTTCTGAAGGATGTGTTGACAGCAGCTTGCCTAATCATGCTCCAATCTCGCAGCTATCAAAATGTCCCCTGGGACTCTTATCCAGTTTGTGTTACTGGAAATAGAGCCCTAATGAAGGCATGTAAGCTTTTTTGGACGATTCAAAGATACAAAGAAGACAATTACTTGGTATAAATAACATAATTTTCTGGTTTCTCTACGTTCCTTAGGCATGTTGTAATTTTACTATATGTCTTACAGTGAGTAGCTAGAAATAACAACCAGCTGAATTGTTGAAAACTCTGACATGGAATATTTAAAACATTCAGATATCAGACAGTGGGCGGCAGGTAGTGTCGCGGTCACACAGCTCCAGGGACCTGGAGGTTGCGGGTTCGATTCCCGCTCCAGGTGACTGTCTGTGAGGAGTTGGTGTGTTCTCCCTGTGTCTGCTTGGGTTTCCTCCGGGTGACTGTCTGTGAGGAGTGTGGTGTGTTCTCCCTGTGTCTGCTTGGGTTTCCTCAGGGTGACTGTCTGTGAGGAGTGTGGTGTGTTCTCCCTGTGTCTGCTTGGGTTTCCTCAGGGTGACTGTCTGTGAGGAGTGTGGTGTGTTCTCCCTGTGTCTGCTTGGGTTTCCTCCGGGTGACTGTCTGTGAGGAGTGTGGTGTGTTCTCCCTGTGTCTGCTTGGGTTTCCTCCGGGTGACTGTCTGTGAGGAGTTAGTGTGTTCTCTCTGTGTCCGCGTGGGTTTCCTCCAGGTGCTCCAGTTTGAAAACTCCCACAGTCTGAAAACACACATTGGTAGGTGGATTGGCAACTCAAAAGTGTACGTAGATGTGAGTGAGTGAATGTGTGTGTGTGTGTGTGTTGCCCTGTGAAGGACTGGCGCCCCCTCCAGGGTGTATCCCTGCCTTGCGTCCAATGATTCCAGGTAGGCTCTGGACCCACCGCGACCCTGAACTGGATAAGCGCTTACAGATAATGAATGAATGAGATATCAGACAGACAGACAATGTTATATACTTTCTGGAATAAAAAGGCCTTTGCATGATTTTAGCTTGTACACTTTAAACAAAGGTTCAGATTTTACCATTCACTGCCCAGTCCAGAAAGTTCATACATGAAAACTAAGCTTTAAATGTTTCTAAGTGGATCACGGTGCAGGACAGAACAGAGGCCGTTAGCATGTAATGCTCTAAAAATGATGATTAATAAAAAGGAAAGTTTATCTGAAGTTTGAAAAAAAGCATATGTGAATCTTTTTTATTATTATTATTATTATTATTATTATTATTACATGAGCGTAATCTGAACTGTCTAACATGAGTTGTACTAAGCCACATTTATACTTCTTCTGCAAATGTCTTTGTCCTTCAGGAATGTGTTATGAAACCTTTTCTTCTTTACAGTGATGAATAAAAGTATCTCTTTTATAACCCTTTCACAGAAAGTGCAGAGAACTGAAGAGCAGGCTACTCACAGTTCTCCCACATTTCACACTTCTAAAAGAGATAGCACTTCAAGGCACTGATGATCAAAGGAAAATTGAGACCACTCTTTCTGTTCCTAGTGTGAAAAGAAAGGGTTTCAAATCCCAGGGGGTAAAGAGCTACCGTCACATTCAAGTCAGTTTTAAAAGTTTTTTAAAACACATTTGATGAGTTTATTATGGATTTTATACAAGAGAAGAATATATAACAAAGTGCATCATGAACTCCTGAGCCAAAGCAAGCCCAGCATGGAAATTATTAAACATTAATTCATTCATTCATGGTCTGAAACCACTTCAGGGTTGCGGTGGGTCCGGAGTCTACCCAGAATCACTGGGCGCAAGGTAGGAACACACCCTGGAGGGGGCGCCAGGCCTTCACAGGGCGACACACACTCACACCTATGGACACTTTTGAGTCATCCATCCACCTACCTACCAACATGTGGTTTTGGACCGTGTTTTGTAACCTATAAACTTGCAACTCAATCTTAAAATTCTATGCTCTGGATTATTGCTGGGCGATACGAGTGCAAATCAATATCATGATTAATTGTACATTTTATCACAATTACAATTATTCATTCATTCATTGTCTGACTTATCCAGTTCAGGGTCACGGTGGGTCCGAAGCCTACCTGGAATCACTGGGCGCAAGGTGAGATCACACCCTGGAGAAGCACCAGTCCTTCACAAGGCCACACACACCTATGGACACATTTAAGTCGCCAATCCACCTACCAATGTGTGTTTTTGGACTGTGGGAGGAAACCGGAGCACCCGGAGGAAACCCATGCAGACACAGGGAAAACACACCACACTCCTCACAGACAGTCACCCGGAGGAAACCCATACAGACACAGGGAGAACACACCACACTCCTCACAGACAGTCACCCGGAGGAAACTCATGCAGACACGGGGAGAACACACCACACTCCTCACAGACAGTCACCCGGAGGAAACCCACACAGACACAGGGAGAACACACCACACTCCTCACAGACAGTCACCCGGAGGAAACCCACACAGACACAGGGAGAACACACCACACTCCTCACAGACAGTCACCCGGAGGAAACCCACACAGACACAGGGAGTACACACCACACTCCTCACAGACAGTCACCCGGAGGAAACCCATGCAGACACGGGGAGAACACACCACACTCCTCACCGTGCCGCCCTATTAAACATTCTGTTCTTAAAAAAGAAATGACAAGTAACTTGATTCAAAGTTTCTTTATACAACAAACTAAAGTCATGACAATGATAAAAACATTAAAAAATTAAATTCACACATTTATTGAATTTTGTTCTACATTTATATTTTGCAAAAAAACATATTTTTATATTTCTTTTAAAAATATAGGTCTGTAAAAGGTGCTTGGTTTTCTTCTGGTTTCCTCCCACTGCCAAAAATGCTGCAAACACTGCAAAAGTGTTTTTCGGCTCAGGATGCAAAGATCACCAAGAATTGGTATGAGTTTTGTGCTGGTCACAGTCCACATTTAAATCCTTTAGCCAATATTTGGTCTGTTAGAAGCTATCCGCACTGAGTGGAACAATATTGATTCTTCTTTTTGTGAAACATCTTGAGGTTTGGTCACTTATTCTGAAATAACAATAGTAAAGTGCCATTTCAATTGACATGTTACAAAAAATAAGTGATTGATTGCAAGATTATTTAACAGCTGTGAAAAACAGTAATAATAATAATTAGGAACTAGCATTCTTTAAGGATTTCATAAAATCCTAAAATGATGTTTGTTCTTGTTTCTATAAATACTTATAACTTAAAACTGTTAAGTACCTTTAATAAATGTACTCTTATTGTAAGGTGTAACCAAGCTTTTTGATATTGTTTTTTTTTTCAAAGCACACTTCCTCTGCTTTTAACTGTTTTTGTTCTCTGCAAATCTTTCAACATCTTGCCTTTTTATGCATTCCTCATGTCTCTGACTCCAAGATCAGAATGTAGACACTTTAAAAATTATACTATTTTTGGTAACATAAAGTACATTTTTATGTACTTCATGTCTGTTTTAAGCAATAATTATTTTAAGTCTAAAGGAAGACAAGCCTCATACAAAAAATAAACAAGAAAGCATTATCTTACAGCATATCTAACAGAAAGCATGTTTAGTTACAGAGTTTCCACCAACAATGCGGAAAATAACAAATAGTAATTTTTGATGAAAGTAATGTAAGGTTTGTTGGAAATGAACAGTGAGGTATAAAATGTTCATCCTTAATTTCTGTTAATTTTATTTAGTTTAATTTTTCATTCATTATCTGTAACCGCTTAGCGGTGGGTCCAGAGCCTACTTGGAATCATTGGGCGCAAGGTGGAAATACACCCTGGAGGGGGCGCCAGTCCTTCACAGGGCAACACACACTCACACAAATGAACACTTTTGAGTCACCAATCCACCTATCAACGTGTGTTTTTGGACTGTGGGAGGAAACCCACGCGGACACAGGGAGAACACACCAAACTCCTCACAGACAGTCACCCGGAGGAAACCCATGCAGACACAGGGAGAACACACCACACTCCTCACAGACAGTTACCCGGAGGAAACCCACGCACACACAGGGAGAACACACCACACTCCTCACAGACAGTCACCCGGAGGAAACCCACGCACACACAGGGAGAACACACCAAACTCCTCACAGACAGTCACCCGGAGGAAACCCACGCAGACACAGGGAGAACACATCACACTCCTCACAGACAGTCACCCGGAGGAAACCCACACAGACACAGGGAGAACACACCACACTCCTCACAGACAGTCACCAGGAGGAAACCCACACAGACACAGGGAGAACACACCAAACACCTCACAGACAGTCACCCGGAGCGGGAATCAAACCTACAACCTCCAGGTCCCTGGAGCTGTGTGACTGCGACACTACCTGCTGCACCACCGTGCCGCCCTTAGTTTAACTAAATTAGCAAAAATATTTATTCTCTCTTAATATTTAAACTCATGCTTAAGTTCTGTTTATTCTAAATTATTTTTTAGATAGATTTTATTGAACTATTTTCATAAATAAAAGTGTGAAGAATGATTGTTTTAAAGCATCACTCAAAGACCCTTGTGGGACAGTTTTTTTTAAGTGTGTTGTATAAAAACATTCTAAAGCTGCTGAGTTGTATTACAGTTTACAGACGTGCGATAAATTCGTGACTCGTTACCAATCACACAAGGCAGGAATCAGTCAGATTTTCAGAACGGACTATTTTACACTATAAATCTGCACAAAAAAAAAAAAAAAAACAGGAAGTGTGCACCAAAGGGGAGATCAGTGGCAGCCTTTTATTTTATTTTGTTAACTGAGCACAGAGATGAACACTATAGATAACAATGTCCTTATCTATTATCTCTTAATGAACTGTACACCAAAGCCACAGGTAAGGCTGGTTGTATAGTGCATGCTGCCAGTAATGCAAACGAGGGCAATGACCTGTATACAAAGCATCTTTCTCAGAACAAAACCTTGTATCTCTGTATCTCTGTTTTTGTTGACTTTCGCTTTTTGCTGAAAATACAAGCCACTCTTAACACTGTGAGAATGTCTCATGGTGATGAAAGGATAAAAGAAAATGATCTGAAACTGACCGGAATACAGATATTTTACTAATAATCACATGGTATATTTACCATTTGGAGATACAAGATGTTTGTTCAACAGCGTCAAAAAGCAGTTGTTACTGTAGGGAAAGCTGTAAACTACTCAGAAAAATTAACTGTAGCATGTAGGTAAGGTACATGAAAATTAAAAATGTGAGAATCATCATTACATTAATAGAATTCCATTGCCAGTATATGTACAGTGGTTTTATCATGATGCCTTTACCATAGACATTCATAGATATAGGTTTCTTCATAGCAGTAAAAATGTCCAGAATGATAAACAGAGCAGAAGATAAAGGAAGCTGCAGAACACTGAAAACACACAGATCAAATCCTGAATATATTAAGAAATTACTGTAAATAGATACATGAACCTTGCATGGACCCAAAAAACTGGATGAAATATTGAATAAATCATGGTTCTAGATTGTATTATAATCTAGATTACATTATTTTAGTATAGTCTTATACTGTATAAATGATTACGGAATAAATACGAATTTTGAACAGTAGCGTCAATTTTTTATGAGTATCTTACGACTTAAATTTTAAGGAATGATTAATAGATCACTGATATGAAAAGACAATGTTGAGCAAAAAAAAAAAAAAGGCCTCCACTGGCAACCGTTCTTTCAGTAAAAATGTCACAGTAGGAGCACATTCAAGTTCCCTTTGTATGAGGTTACCGTTAACATCTGCATAAATTACACAAAACAAATGCTAAACGTTCAGCTGTTAGAAGCAAACGTGAATTATTCACAATGTTCACCTTGAACTTTTCACACCATTGCAAGAGAAACGCAATAAGTGTGATAATGTGCAGACACAAAAGACAGTTCAGTATTTCCCCCAAGAAATAGATTTTACAAAGACAAGATGAATATACAAATATACATTTGTAAACAATCTCCCACGAGCTCCAGTCCCTTAATCATCTTAAATTATAATAGTCAAGTTTTGAATTCAAAAGTTCCAGCATTTGTTTGTCATTTTATTTCAAAGTTAACACTCAGTTGTACAGTAAATTTACCTCGGATTCTTTGCATTGAAATGTTCACTAGTGCCTCAGTGTCAAGATCTTGATGAACGTCCGCTTAAAGAGAGGTTTAAATAGAGCCCTTTTTTTAGAGTGGGCCTTAAACATGGAAATCCACTTTTGTGGAACACTGATGCATTTAGAGAGAAGGCATGTTCATTGACCAATTAAAAAACAGAATACAATTTACTGAAATACCAATAATGTTCAAAAGATCAAAGAGTTCTAGCTCAAGATCTGTATTAAGGTTTTCACACATACAGTACTGTGAAGAAGCCAGAGACCAGACTTCCCATCGTTTCTGGTCAAAGTGGCCATTAAGTGTAATTTATCCAGTTCCTTGTGATCAAAGGGATTTGGAGTTTCTCCTGCAGTTTCTTAAACGTTTCCCTTCTTTGTTCCCTTTATATCTTATTCTAATAAACTAGATCTAACGGAATAATGTATTTTCTAATCAAATAAATGACAGGAATGGACACTGCTGCATTCCCTTCACTGGCTTCCTGAAGACTCAGTCCCTCTCTAAACTATAGCTAGGGTATCGTGTGCTTGGTGGCTCAGTTGCCACTCGGCTTGAACCACCGTCCTTCAATTCAAAACTCTTCTCTGTCCTAGCTCCTAACTAACGTCAAAGCCAACTGAAGGCTCATGTCTTTGTGTGGTATTTAAATGACCACTAATGATGCACTATAAACTCGAACCTACTTCACGTATTGAATTGTTGTTCTTTCCCTGGTCCCAGCACTGCTTGTAGTTTTGGATTGCACTTACATTTTTTGTGTATTTCTCTAAAGGGTTCAGCTTGACTCCTGCATCTATCAGGGTCTTAATTCAATAGTATTTCGATTCTAAACCTATTTCTATTGGTGCGGATGTATTCTCTGAGCTGGATAAGTGGATAAGGATAAGTGCATCTGCTAGGTGCTGTAAATATAAATGTAAAAGTCATCATGATTATATAAATCCTAATTATTCTTGAACAGAAGGCAGATAGATTAGTTTGTATTTGTTCAGCTGTTGCCATAATCTACTGCAATCTTTGTTCTGTCCTACAATACACATGTTGCTACGGTATTATAGTGGCTTCCCTTTAGATAAGAAATTCTATCTAACGTTACTCTCCAGTTAATAAATGACGCCACGTGTTTATCATTTTAAATAAATAAATAGAAACAGACAATGTGTTATATCTGTGTGTATGTAATGGCAAGGGTCTTAGGTCTTACCTAATCAATATTACTAACTCCAGCTTTGAGTGCTTTATCTATTCTAACAGCATTCGAGAAACCGCGGTAGCAGATGATTGGAGGTCAGGGTTTAAAGTCTAAACAATTTACAGGGCTTAAAGGGACAGCTGATCAAGGAAGGGCTTGATGTCTAGGCTTGTACAACACCAACCTTCCATTAAGGCTGCCCAACTAAGGCTAAAACTAGCCAACCCAAGTCTGAGCCCATCATTCAACCTGTTGCAAGTTCTGATGAATACTAATTGTGCTGTAAGACTTCATTTAAAGTGCAGGTTTGAGGCAAAGAACACTGTGGAATGTTGAAAGTAATGTTCCTTATGCGCTTCTAACCAGTACATACCGCAAAATCAAGAGCTACACATTAAAGAACGCTTGTGCCACTGTGCTGTGCATTGATTGGCGGAGTTTTTCCATGAAGGGCTTAACTGCTTATCTGATCATAGGGTCATCCCCACCAGGAGAGGTGAGGACTGGGACATCTACGAAGGGCTCTGTCTTCTCTTCCTGGGGAGACATGGTGTGATCTACAGAGGAAAAGGCCAGATGGTCATGCTCCATAATGGCCTGCTGGTCTTGCGGCTTCTCCTTCTTCAGGTAGAACATCTTCCTCAGCTGTTTCAGCTGCTGTAACTCACAGAAGGTCTCCAGCACCACCAGCATCGCAATCAGGCCCAGCAGGAGATAGACTAAAGGCAGAGGGGAAAAAGTGGGAGAAAGTGAAAGCAGAAGTGTTGATGAACAAAGTGCCAAGAGCTGTGAATCAACATGGTGAACTTTGATGCTTCCTACTACAACAACTGTGAGTAATGGAAAAATTCCTACACACTGCATCACTGTGTAGGAAGCGTGGACAAGGTATAAGTCATCATCTCCGCTCAAAAAAAGCATTAGGAGTACAAGCTGGGCCATCTGTATCTCTCAAACCATGCATAAACAAGAATGGCATTGCCATTTCTCTTATTATGATGTTTGTCTCTTAGGTCCTGGGTGGTGAGCACTACTCTACCTTCTAGTAGATCTACTTCAGCACAAAGAACAGATTTGCTTGCACTTCTTTCTGTCTGTTTCTATGACAACAGGCCAGACATCCATTACATACTGAATGTTTGCTTGAAACAAACACAAAAAGAGTTCCAATGTTAAATATGCACTAAAACAATTACAAGGTTTTATCTAAATCTTATCTATTCATTTACATTTATGGCATTTTGGCAGACGCTCTTCTCTCGACTCACAAGGTTACTGGTATTACAGCTAGGCCAACGGAGTGTTAGGAGTCTTGCCCAAGGTGCAAGACTGGTGTAGCAAAGACTGGTTGCACAGACCTGGAATGGAACCCAGATCTATCACACTGAATTACAAACCAAAACACAGGTCAAATATATCCCCTAGTGTAGCATACAAACGAGGGCAAAAAACATCACAGTATTGGTGTAACTTTTCTTTGAAAGGGGCTGGGGACAGGAATGTAGTCCAAGAGGTGCATTCAGTTCAGCTGCCGCTAAAATTCACATCACATACTGTGATGTATATATTGTGCACTGAGCCACAAATTGTGCTTTTCCACTTCATGGAACCTACACGACTCTACTTGACTCTGCTCATATGCTTTTCCACTGGCCAAATCTGGTACAAATCTGATACGGATACGTTTTCAGTCTCTGCTCACGCCAGGTTCCAACCAGTAGGTAAACCCTACAGAGCGCTGATTGGCCAGAGAGACATGTCAATCACCACTAAATGCAGAGTTCATTGAAATCTAGCACAAACTCGCCGCTTGTAAAATCTCTTATGTTACAGCAGCTTTCACATTTATTTTTAACGGACTCACAACAGCAGCTCGTAACTTTATATTGAGGTGTTTTTAAGAGGTTTAAATGCTCCTTGGGCTGATGGCCGATGAAAATTTCCAGCGAAAGCCAAACGTACAACAAGAAAAACTGATCTGTGAGAACTGGGGCATGCAGCTGTGTTTAGGTCAAAAAACTAAACCAACACGCGAACACATGATGAGTAAACAGCACCTAAATATACAGCTGCCGTTGTTGTGTTTTTTTTTAAAGCCAGTGATTCCCGTTAGAGATGGGGGTTTTCCGACGTCACCGGTTCCATTTTCACAGGTGGAGCTGTGCTACTGGAAATGTGACAAGCTTTAAGCAAGCTGAGCCGTGCTGAGTCGAGTGAAGTCGGACTCGTGTGGTGGAAAAGCACCATAACAAGAACAGAGCGCTGGCACTGTGCCTCTTATATACTGCACATTCATTCATTATCTGTAACCCTTATCCAGTTCAGGGTCGCGGTGTGTCCAGAGCCTACCTGGAATCATTGGGCGCAAGGCAGGAATACACCCTGGAGGGGGCGCCAGTTCTTCACAGGGCAACACACACACACACACATTCACACCTACGGACACTTTTGAGTCACCATTCCACCTACCAACGTGTGTTTTTGGACCGTGGGAGGAAACCGGAGCACCCGGAGGAAACCCACGCGGACACAGGGAGAACACACCAAACTCCTCACAGACAGTCACTCGGAGAAAAACCCATGCAGACACAGGGAGAACACACCAAACTCCTCACAGACAGTCATCCGGAGCGGGAATCGAACCCACAACCTCCAGGTCCCTGAAGCTGTGTGACTGCGACACTACCTGCTGCACCACCGTGCCGCCTATACTGCACATTTCCTTTTTAATATATGAACTGTATAAGGACCATTTACAATGCATCAACGTTTTAAATTCGAACCCTTAAAGTTCTACTATACGGGATGTTCAAAAAAGAATATGTACAGGATGTATCAGCATGGTGGCTTTAAATATACAGGGGGTCCTCGACTTACGACGTTGATCAGTTCCTATGTCGCGTCGTAAACCGATTTTTGGTGTAAGTAGGAACATACGTACATACTGTACGTAAATAACATACTGTAAGCACGTATCCTATCCTAACACCTATCCTCCTCGGTCCTGAGCCGCGTAACCATGTATTCTTCCGCCTCGCACACCGAACACGAAGTTCACCATTTACGACGCAAAACCACTTAAGTCGAAACAAGGCTTCATACAGTAAATGGGAGATGTGTCGTAACCACGAAACATCGTAACTCGGGACAGACGTAACCCGAGGACCTCCTGTATATTTTAGTTCAACTGTGTTGATTTTGAGTAAATAATAATAATAATAATAATAATGATAATAATAATAATTCACATAACGTCAGTTGTGTTTATAATCTTGGCAACGTGGGACATAACAGATAAGCATTAACATTTTTTTATTCTATCTAAAACAAGCTATAAACTATTAATACCTCAGATTATAAATAAACAATTAATATACTTATTATTAAATAAATGAAGCAGGGAGGGCTTTTAGAGGAAACACTTTTACCCAGAGGAACAGAAATATACATCTATTTCTCCTCCCAAATATAGCACAGAGCAGTTCCATGGCCTTTATAACGAATTACACTTCTCCACATGGTCTTAGTGTTATTTTCAGAAGGTTAGGACGGGATTTCAAAAAGTGTTGGGGTTAATGCAGCCATGTCAGAATGTGCAGAGCGTAGAGATGAGGCATGGGAATGAATGCAGGGCTTCATCTTTCACTGTTATAGGGATGGACCAATATAAGTTTAGACCAAGAAAGCACAGGCATAAGCCAATATTAATGTAGGATAATTACATATCATGATGTACGATAATATCACAAAACTCCCTGGAGTCTCTTGACATAATGGTACAGATGCCTACAGTCATTTCTGAAATCATACTTCTTATTTGGCCTAATGGTTTCCGCTATGGATTTTTCAGACTGAATGTTAGACATCTGCTGCTGTAGATAGCACATAGTTGAAATCATTGCAACTTTACTATGAGATGCTTTGCTCCTGTCCAAGCACACAGGAAATAATAAAGTAATGCATAACTGATGCGGTACACAGAGTTCCTCCTTTGGATTGGTTCCCCATTTTGTGTTCCCTTAAAATCTGTGGGCATTTGAATATAGTCTTTACTTTAAAAGAGCAATTTATTTTAAACACCCATCATCTTTTCCCAAAAAATTAAAAATGTCCAGCTTTTGCCAAGTACACAGAAGGCATGTAATAATAAATATTCAGGGCTCCCCACCCAGCACAAATCTGTTCTAGGTTCAGGCCAAAAGCCCTGCCTCAGCCGAATCTAATTCATTTTTGTGGTGATTGCAGTTCAGACACAAATGATTAAAACTGGACAGGCCTTTCCCGGTTAAAATGAAAGCCCTTTGCCTGATTGAATACTGATCCCTTGACTACATATTTTATCAATGCAAAAAAACAAATGCATAGATGCATACCCACCAGTGATACCCAGTTTGTAGACCTCTCGGAATCGCTGGTCAAAAGCCTCCCCTGGCACATAATCTCCCAAGCCAATGGTGGATAGCGAAATGAAGCAGAAGTAGAAGGATTCCAGGAAGTTCCAGTCCTTTTCCAGGGCAGAGAAGATGGCAGCAGGAATAAGGAAGAAGCAAGACACTGCCACAATAGCCAGCAGGTTGGCGTGCACCAGAGCCACGAGGGGCTTGGACAGACCCCATCGAGTGTGCACATACATGATAGGCCTCCGTGTGCTGAAGACCATGATCCTTTGCACCACAGCCGTGAGGAAAAGGAGGGTGAAGGGGATGCCGATTACAGAGTAGATGATACAAAATGCCTTGCCACCGTCTGAGAGAGGGGCTGTGTGCCCATAACCTACAGGAAAAAAGAACACAGGCAGTAGAGATTAGCACTTACAGATTATACAGCAGTACATTTTCTGTGGGCTGTGTAGTGGATAACACTGGTCCCTCCACATTCAAGACTAGGGTTCAGTTCCTACTATTCCACCTATCTGTAGCTGTGAGTGTGTGATGCCCTGAGATGGACTGGCACCCTGTCCTCGTCGTGTTCCAGCCGATGACTCCCTGGACCCACAACAAGAGACATCTCTTAAAGAGAAAGTGGACAAGTCATTGAACAAGTTTGTAGCGTGAACAGACTGAAAGAGTGTGTAGTGTGTACAGAAATAGTTCATCTCAGTACAGTGCCTTTATTAACAGGAGAAGCCTTACAATTTGTTTAGAATCACACCACCGCACTTCCACATTGTCACATACTCACTCACCTTGTAAGGACTACTCCACAAGGGGGTGCTATTGTACTTTACATAAGTGACACGCCAGAGCTCCCAGAGGAAACCCTCGCAGACAGGAGTTTCCACTCCTCCACTGT
This sequence comes from Hoplias malabaricus, assembly GCF_029633855.1. NCBI lineage: Eukaryota > Metazoa > Chordata > Actinopteri > Characiformes > Erythrinidae > Hoplias > Hoplias malabaricus. Next base: position 7,036,726 of record NC_089801.1, on the reverse strand, counting down.
AGTCCCTCTGTTGCTCTGCATGTTTTCTTTGTCCCATTTCCCCCTATTCTTCAGGTATTATTTGGGTAGTGGATCATTCTCAGCGCTGCACTGACACTAACGTGGTGATGCGTGGATCAGACAAAGCAGGGATGCTGGAGTTTTTTGAACCCTGCTGGACTGAAAATAGTCCACCAACCAAAATGTATCAGGGTCCAGGGAAATGGACCTAAATGACATCCAACTAAAACTGTGCAGCAACAGATGAGCTAATGTCTCTTACATCTACAAAGTGGACCAAAAGAACGGGCCCGATCCACTCCTTCCACCACCATTAGTGCCGAGAATGCTCTCTGATGGTCCTGTGTTGGTCCTGGCCATGGAAGGACAGGGGTAAGGGGTCGAAGAAAGTGTGCCAAGCAGCAGATGGACTACAGGCTGCAATTGTAGAACTGCAAAGTGCTCCTGCGTGGTCACTGAAGCTGCTAAAATGGACAATGGGTGTAAGGAGGTTTGAATGTTATGCCTCAAGGGTGTAGTCTGCTTTCCGCGCTCAGGTAACGGAAGCAGGTGTTAAATGACACTGAATCAGACACAAACAGAGGAGGAAGAATATCTGTCAAAACAGTAGTTGTACACTTAAAATGAATAACTATGTCGGTCCAGAAATAGCTCCACTGTTGTTTAACTCACATTCAAGGCCTGATGAGAATATACCCACACCTTTTGGGAATAGCCCAAAGCCTCGGCTCACCTGTCGTGGACAGAACCGTGCTGGCGAAGAACAGCGAGGAGGTGAAGTCCCAGTTCCAGTTGGCGGAGGCATTGTTGAGAATGGACACTCCGTAGTTACTGGCATCGAGCGCTTTGGCCAGAAACAACTCGAGACGCTTCTCCGACAGACACTCGTTCTCCTGAAGAAACTGCCGCTTAATATTCCTCAGTTCTTGCCGCAGGACGTCTTCGTACGGCAGCTCGACCGAGGAGAACACCACGGCGCCGAAGAGAAGATACAGTACGTACCCCAGCACCAAGAACAAGAAATACCACGCGGATTTGTTGCTCTGAATCAAACGGACACACGAGTTGCTCGTGAGGGACGGAAGCATTTTCTCCAGCAGCGCGGAGACCGTTAACCGCTGCGAAGAGGCTGTAGGCTTCGGTATCTATGAATGTCCTTGACGGGAAATGGATGGATAGCAACGGCAACAGCGTCTCTCTCTCCCTCTCTCTCTCTCTCTCTCCCTATCTATCTATCGTTTTCTTTAGCCTCGATAATTGCTACTGGAACCTAGTTTGTCGTAAGTAAGGCCTAATTTTGTCTGTGTGTTCAATTCCGGCTGCTCCGCGTCAGAGAGAAGCGTGAGCTGATGTGGCGGCGACGCGGAGGGGTGTCGGACTACAGGCGTGACGTCGCTCCCGCCCCCCCGCGCGCCCACCAGGTAACGCTAGCCAAACACCGGCCGTTATGACACACTGCTCTTTGTGTCACAGATAATGACGAAATGACGAAAGAGAGAGCTGTAAACACAACGAGACGGTGTAAAGTAGCGTATAACGGTAACTGGAGCCCCCGGACTGTCTGTGAATGTAACCCATAGGCTAGTTTACATTTTGGGGCTGTACAAATAAAGTCACCCATTTTCATTGAGATATAGACATTTTTGTGGTCATAACTTATTTGGTCAAGAAGGTAATAGACAAAGTGCAAAGTAAATGGGGTCCAGGACCCCATAATTAAACATCTGGTTATAGCTATAGCCTTGATGTACATAGAACTTGCCAAGCAACACTCAAACCCAGAAGCAGTGTAAGTCTAATAAACAACTATAACATAATTTTAATGTTGTTGTTAATGTGTTGAATTTTTCATATGTGCCTACATTATACATTGTTCAATACACCATTACAGTAGGCTTTAAAACCTTTCCTAAATGTGGATTTAAAAACACATTGACGTTGCCTATACACAAGGTCTGTAAAACCATAAATTGACTTTGCTACCTGGACTTTGACCAGCTGGGTCAGTGTTTGTTAGCGTCTTGTGGATTATGTGTCAATTGCCATCTATAGTAAGAGTTCTACTTCCGTGCTTGGTTTGATCCTTTGTCTGGCTTTTCTAGGTTCCACCATCTCACCCCCCTCGCTTTCTATCTCCATGGCAACAACCTCTACCAAATACTGGGGAAGTCTGGAAGCTGATAGGTTAGGTCCCCTTTTCAGCACATCTGCTCATGTACTATCCTGTTCTTTATGCACTCCTCTGTTGCACAGCTTACTTATTTGACACTGCTCTGTTTTGAGCAGTGTACGCTTCCTGACAGAAACCACTAACTCTCGGAAATGCGTAGTAGATGTGCCTTACCCCTGCCCTGCACATTTCTGTGTTTCCCATGCCCCAAAATACCAGTGCTCCAAATGAGAAAGCATTGGAGGAATGAGTGTTGGCTGCTTGAAAAGTCCTTCATGAAGTGAAGTGAGTGTAAGACAGAAGTGGGGAGGAAAGATGAAAAATTTAAAAACAAATCTTAAAATTCCAGTAGTTTCTCTTACATAACAATACGATCAGATAAAAACAAAAGAGACTTCTGAATCTCTTGCTGCCCATTTCTTCTACTTTGACTCTCCTTATTAGGTTGAATATCAGTAAAATGCCCTGAGGCATAAAAGATCTGAGTTAAAGCAATGAAACCCCAGTGTTAGAAACCTGTGCTCTAGAAGGACAATAGGACTAAATAAATGTAATAATGTAAATATAAAAAATGTAATGAGGACCTGGTCCAGGACTTACAGTTGTGACGCTATTACACAATCTCTGGATATCCCATTCAAATATTTTAAAATGACTTCCAAACAGAACAAGAGCACAGTGTCACTGATGATAAGCACTGCTAAACATGAGTGAGTGAGTGAGTGTGAGTGACTGGATAAATGGCACTTATCATTGCTTCTTTCTGAACTGCTAATATAATTCTGCTGGAGAGCTGAACATGCTTGGAGGAGAACACTAACACTGCTCAGGTGTGTTATGTCAGCTACCTGAGTTTATGAGGAGAAAAGTAGGGCCATTCTACCAACCCATGGGGGCCTAATATACATTTTGATTTATTATCTGAATGGAAACACACTACTGAGGCGCGTAGAAACAAGGTATTTATTAATTAAATTCGTATATTTCCAAAACAATGTAGCAAGACCTTGATAAGAAATTAGTTATTTGTGTGAGTGGTTCTCGGGCCGGTTGTGTAAGTATTGGAGCCCTGATATATATTTTAAACAGGCTGGATGGCATCATTAGCCCCAGTGCTTTTGTTCTCCTGTCCCCTGTTTCAGCGCATATCTCTGAGAAAGAAGGACAAACTAAGTGCAGCTTCTCTCTTCTACTGTAGGCTATTTATGTTCTCCATCTTCATTATTTATACCATGACCTCTTTTTCTTGTTTCTGCTCATAGAACCGTCACATTCTCTTGGAAAGTTTGCAGTTTTTAGGGAACAGCTGTTACTCTCGACGGGTAGTGTCACTGACACACAGCTGCAGGGTCTGTGGGTCCTGGGATCCAAGAGGCTCTGAACCAACCGGTCAATGTAGGCTCTGGACTCAACCCAGATCAAGAGAATATAAATTAATGAATTAATAAATAACTGTTTTGACATGAAAATGTCATGATATCTGTAGTCATGGGGGGCACGGTGGCGCAGTGGGTGGTGTCGCTATCACACAGCTCCAGGGACCTGGAGGTTGTGGGTTCAAGTCCCGCTCCGGGTGACTGTCTGTGAGGAGTTTGGTGTGTTCTCCCTGTGCCAGCGTGGGTTTCCTCCGGGTGCTCCGGTTTCCTCCCATGGTCCAAAAACACACGTTGGTAGGTGGACTGGTGACTCAAAAGTGTCCGTAGGTGTGAATGTGTGTCGCCCTGTTCCTGCCTTGCACCCAGTGATTCTGAATAGGCTCCGGACCCACCGCGACCCTGAACTGGATAAGTGTTTACAGATAATGAATGAATCTTTAGTCATCAAATATCTCACTTTAGTGTGTACAAGTCTCTTCTTAATGTTCCTCTGACAGTCACTGCATCCACAAGTCAACATGATCCTCCTGAGTTGCGGCTGTATTTCATCACTACACCCTGCCGTATGTTACTGTCTCATCAAATCCATGTTCATGGTGTTAGTCGCAGAATGTTTCAGAATTGGAATATGAGCCTTCACTTGCATGCGGTTTAAAGTTCTGAGGAAATACAAATGGATACCTTCATTTACACTGATCAAAACATTAAAACCACGGAAAGGCAAAATGAACGACAATAATTGCTTTATTACAATGGCATCTGCCAAAGTGTGAGGTATATTAGGCATTCATTTATTCATTCATTATCTGTAACTCTTATCCAGTTCAGGGTCGCGGTGGGTCCAGAGCCTACCTGGAATCATTGGGCGCAAGGTGGGAATACACCCTGGAGGGGGCGCCAGTCCTTCACAGGGCAACACACACACACAAATTTACTCACACAGTCACACCTACGGACACTTTTGAGTCGCCAGTCAACCTACCAACAGGTGTATTTGGACTGTGGGAGGAAACCGGAGCACCCGTAGGAAACCCACGCTGACACAGGGAGAACAGACCAAACTCCTGCCTTATATTAGGCAGAGAGTTAAGAATTAGTTCTTGATGTGCTTCAAGCAGGACAAACGGAAAAGTGTTAGAGATTGAGTGATTTTGACAAGGGCCAAATTGTGATGGCTAGACACCTGGGTCAGAGCATCTCTAAAACATCAGATACCACAGCACACCTTCAGAGTTCTTGTGGAGTCCATGGCGTAAGGCATCACAGGGGTTTTAGAAGCATAAGGGCGAGTCTTATACAGTATTAGCCCGTTAGTATTACTGATTGGTGTGTTTCTATTGAATACTTATTGTACACATATCTAATATGGAGCACCATGCAAGTAATGGCCTTACTACTACTGAAGTGAATGTGACTTTTTATCTCCTTGTTCCTATGCTCGTCTCTACAGGGGCCTAAAATAGAAACTGGACCATGGCCCCGTGTTACTTCAAGGCTCTGAGGAATGAACTCAGACCAAGGTTGTTTGCTCAGCATCACAGTACAGAGGAATTTCGTGTGAGTGCCATATCACTGGTGCAATAACAAGCTTCTCAGCACTTGTTCAAAGACCACTGCTGCACGCTGATAAAGAGGTCGATCAGTTCATGGGTCTAGTTCTTGTCAAAACACATAACACTATTTGTACACTACTATTACCTGAGAAATACATGTATTGGAGTCCAAATCAGTCCATACCTGGTGCCAACACAAATATATGTGTGAGGGCTCATTGTGACTATGTAAAGTTACTGTGAACTCTGGGTGAGGTTCTGTATTGTAGAGACCCAAAACGTAATCATTTCTACTAACCCTAGTGAGCCCAATCGAAGTCCCAATAATTTCAGTGTGGAATTGGGTTTTGGTCCCCACTATGTGATAGATTTCAGTCTCTCTCTTTCTCTCACACACACACACACACCCACACACCCACACACAAAAATGAAATATTGATGGAAGAGTTTACAGGCATCTAATAATATTGCTGTCAGGAAAGAATTGTAATGGTATAGTTGCACCATCTTGTGGTTGTATTTGAAAAAGCAGGCTCTAAAAGAGAGAAGTAGATATAACATGGCTATTATATATAATATATTCTGGTGAGAATTTAAATAAAGGAATTGATTGACATCAATAAATATTAATAAAAAATGAATGGCATAGATATGACATTCATATTTGCTCAGACCCTTTCAGGAGCATTTGACTCTTCTCTTGTATTTGCACCACTCATACAGCCCTTTATAACCTATTTATATCATGTACAACATTGAAAGTGTGGTCAACAATGTGGTGCTCCACAAGATGACACTCAGGCTGGAAGCAGGTTTTCCACTGCACTGGCTTTTAAACTGTTTACCCACTCTTACAGTGATGACATGCACCTGGAGGTCATTGAGCTGGAGCTCTCTTCGAGCCCAACGCTGGCAGAAGGATGACCAGACAGAGCATAAAACAACACAAGGGTGGCTAACACAAAACATAATCAGGCACAAATACACCTAATAATACAGCCCAAATGCTCATAAACTAAAATAATGAACTCTGTAAAACTCCTGAACAATCGAGAGAAGGAAGCAGGACATCATGGAAGTTGTGATATCAGATGTTTCTCTTACACACCTTCACGTTTACTCCATTGTTGTATTCATTGTAGTGAAGTAAAATATATCTGCCATTTTGGTATGTTTGGTAAACACTTGCGCAGCCTCTACGGCATGTAACAGTATACAGAATGATCCAAGAAGCTGGTGAGTAAATTAGAGGGGTTCTCCAGGGTTGTTTAGTGGTTTCCTTTGGGATATTTCCTGATTAGATAAAATAATAGTCAATTTCGTGTCGACTAACCAGTCTCACAAAGTAAGGAAGGGTGTGTTGCTAAAGAAAATAGGTGTTGGTTTTACTTATGAAGCACATGACCTAAAACCTGATAAATACAATCATATTACACAATCAGACTTTTGCCTGAGACTGAAATACTGAATAACAGTGTCAAGATAATGTGAACTATTTTCTTTCGTAAAAGTTAAATGTATGTTAAATTTTTCAACCAATTTTAAATGAGAGTGATGCATGTGTCTTTTCTAAACTGTCCATTGCACACATCTTTGGCATGATATCATTTTAGAAAACCACCATATTTTATTACCATTTAATCTGATGAGAACTTTATAATACATTTGATTATACTATTAGCTAATATTTCCATAGCAGGAAAAATAAAGTCTTATTCAGGCATTCATTTGTAAGAGCTTAAAATAATCATTCTTATAATCATGATTTCTTAATGAAACAAGTTATACTGACACCTAGTGGCGTGGCTGTATCAGATTGTATTAAACAAGGCTACCCACATGCAGATGACCCACTCTATGGAGCATAAAGTTGTTAAATAATTATAATTAGTGACTATAAACCAATTTGATTAATTATTTATTTGTGTATTTAAATATATATATCCCTTTCACTAATATTGTTTTTAATACAGTTAAATATTAAAAAGATTAAAGCTTGTAAGAGGAAAAATTCCTCAAAGTTAACTTTAGCCGTTATACAGGGGGGGTTTGCTTTTCATTAAGTATTTATATATTTATTTTACTATTTGTCCACTCTGAGTACAGGGGTTTATGAGGAGTGAGGCAGTCTGAGTCCTCCCCGAGGTCTTTGCGGGTGGTAGTTATCTGACGCACTGCACTAGTTTCCGTAGCAATGATTGTCACTCCCTCCGTGATTGCTGGGAACATGGCGTCAGAGCCCACACGGGCGAGTCTGAACTGTGCAGGCGGATAGAGAGAGAGGACGTTGGAACTGCGGCCCGTGCGTGACCTGCGCCTGCAGAGAGGGAGCGCGCGGCCGTTATTGTGCTGGCCCGGTCATGGTTGAGTTGGTGCGGGGCTGAGGCAGCTCGTGGAGACGCCGGGCCGGTATGGAGCCTCCGGGAGAGCGCAGGTAAGAGCAGCGGCCGCGCTGTGTTTGTGTTCACTCTGCACAGCCGGGACCTGAGGGTGCCAAATAGTGATCCGCGCTTAACGAGGCGAGCGGCCCAACACTGCGCCTGCGCGTATGGGTGACAAAGCTTTCCTGCCACAAAGTGCTCCCGTGTAGTGCAACCAGTGCAAGCCCTGCGAAAATTACGCTGAAGTTGGAAAGTTTTTCTCCGGCGAATCTCACGCTTTGAGTCCGCGTGTGCGTAGTTCTTTGCGTCTGGAGGGAGAGTTGAACGTCGATGGGAATGTTTGGCCCTTGAAGGAGGTAAATATGAGCACTGCCGAGTCGCCTCCTTGCACTATCATTGTGTAGCGGGGGGAAGCTAAGAAGCTAGTCTGCAGAGGAGAACGGTGTTCCCAGGGCTCTGTTTTTCCAAAGATAGCGGGTCCTCGATTCATTGAGGCTCTGTTGCATTGTGCATTGCATCATTCATAGTTTGAGCAAACGAACTGCTTAGAAACCGCTTTAAAGATTGGGCTGAGTCGTGGGCTTTTGAGGCGTTTTTAGTCGACCACTTTCAGCAGAAGTGTTACGCTAGTTAGATCTTTAATTGGGGACCCTTTAAGAGGTCTAACAGAGGACTTGGTGGGCTGTAATGTCCAGTCTGTCCTGTGACTCAGCTGCTAAACGCTTGCAGTTGGTTCTGGAAATGTTTGGTTTAGCTTTCCCGGAATCCGTGTCCCTGCGCAGTGTGCCCAACAAACAGCTCTAATATCAACTTTGTGCTTCTATGTGTAGCATATATAAATGTAACTACGCTCTCATCTTAAAACACACATACACCTATGTTCTATTGATGGATATTTATGAGTCGTGCACGCACCAGAGCAATGCACGGGCTTTAACAGTTAAATTACATGTGGCCTTCACTGCTGATGGCGAGCTCTTTTGTCCTCGGACCTATTTACAGCAACCGTGTAGCCTGTGGATGTTGTGCCCACTCATTTTCCTCACCAAGATAACACGCTGGCACAGATATATGTCTACACATGATTGCAGAGCACTCCCAATACGTCCAGTGCTCATAACTGTTATTTACTGCCCTGAAAACAAGCTAAGGCGCAGGGGAAGCACTGAAAGAATGCAGTTGCTGCAGTGGGGCCCAGCATGGGTTAAACATGGGCTAAATAGGTTCAGAATGGGTATGGGATGTGTGTGAGTGAGCTGGTACATGGGATATTAGTTCCAAAACTGACCCCGGAGGGCATCCATATGTGGGGCCAACAGTAAACCCATGGACTGAACTTGCTGATACTCAGCTGGGCTGCTCATATGGGCTTCGCATGGTTGCTGGCTGGGTCCCAGGCCGAGTACTCTGAATCCAAATGCTGCCCTTGGCAGTGCTAGGGCCCATAACGCACACTTTATGGAATGCTTACTGCAGGATGTTATCATTTTCCTTAATGAGACTCAGCCAGCACCACGTCACTTGGCGCATATGCCCCAAATTCTCAAAGGTGTGTGCTGTGGAATGTGATGATGTCTGTCAGCATGGACCCCACCTCCGTACTCTCCCACAGGAATTATTACATGACCGCTGTGCTATGAACGTGATATGAATCTCATTCATGTGCTTATGGAAGAAAGAGTTTTGTGCTGTCAGCCTATAGCTTTGAACGTCTTATTTACTCTCAAAAATAATGTTGGACCCTCAGCTGAGGATTCCTCCTCTTTAGTTGTTCTATAGAAAAAAATGCTATTTTCTCTGCCAAAAATGGACAGGCCAGCTAAAGATGCACTACGCTATTTAGTTCCAATTTCTACCTAGTATAAATTACCTGTAAAATCTGAAGAACATGATTAAATAGTTATTTTAGTGATAAAAGCAAGTGCAACCTGCTCCTGTTCGGTACGCCATGCTTTTCTTTGTTGTTGTGGTTCACCTTTTTTGGCTACTGGAGTTCACCTTACCTAATGCACTGGTCAGAAATCAGGATGCAGGAGCAGCCTCTGGTGGCTAGGTAGGTGAACTACAATAACAGTCAGGCACTCCAGCGAATCTGTCTAGTGCACCTTTAAGCGAAGAACATGAACATGATTTAGTGTATTTTTTGTTCTGGGAGAAGAGCGAAATAGATGGGAGTTGTGCTTTCGTTGCATTATGGGATGGCCTTACAGCTGAGGTACGGTTCAATGCTGCCTTAAAATTTGGTCAGATTAAGATACCTTAGTAGGCAGCATAAGGAGGTATCTAAGAATTGGGACAGCCTACGTGGTGGGAGCAATCTGGTGGGTTTGATTTTCTTATGTATTTATTTATTTATTTTTTTTAATCCCCCCCACCACACACACACACACATATTTTCCATTCCATGTTTATAATATCAGAAACAATGCCTCACTAGACACGCCAGTTTGAGTCTGTATTTGGAACATATGCTCAGTCATGGGATTGACTGCTTATTTAATGGATGATGTGCCTTCTAGCATTTAAACACCACCCCTCAGACACAAAGACAGGGTTAAGCACTTGATTTATGATGTCCATTATTTGATTTACTCTTACAGAGACATGGCTAGAATTCCCAGCCGAGCTCATCCTCAGGAAGGAGTTGGCATGGTTTTATAGGATTGTGTATCATCTCTTGCTTTCCAGTCACCAGGGAATATAGACTGTAATTGAAGGCTTTTCTTTATAATTTCAGTTGTTAAACAATGGGGTGTGGGTAGCTCCTGACATTTATTCTTGGGAATAGGGTTTGAGTCATTTCATTCTAAAACTTGAACTGATCCCACCCTTCTTGATTTTGGCATTATGCACATTCCTCACATTTCTCTTGTTCAGAACATGAATGCAGCTCACATACACACTGTTGCAGCCTCAAGAGGTCATTGTGTGGAGAGAGGAAATATTGTACGAGTCTCTGACATGAGCGCGCAGTGAAGGGAAATGCAGGCATTTAACATTTTAAATTATGCTGTTGTTCGGTAGAAATGAGCATTTTTAAGATAAGACAAGCACATCTGTCCACGTTTCACAAGATACAAACAAAGCAAAACTAGACTGGACCTGTCTATACTGACCTCTACGCAAACATGCAAACTGGGGATGAAGGCATGTTGTGATTGTGATATTTTGTAACATAGGGAATGTGGCTTGGATAAGCATGTACGACCCTTAAAAAATACCATCCGTTATTTTCCAAAAGAAATATGAAAGCTTGACTAGGCCACAGTAGATGTTTCTAATGGCAACAAATCATCTCAAATAAACACAAGCCTGGAAAAGTCAGCAGTCATTGTTTACTGATGTTGTTGAACTATGGCTTTGCTTTGCATAACTGTTTTTTTGGGTGCAGTGATTGATAGCGTTTACTGACATTATTTACATTTGCCATGCTGTTCTCAAAAGCTTATTTGGTTATTATTCATCACAGGAAGCTTGCTGGGTTTTTAATGCTGTGCTGTCGGAAAGATTGACATTCTTGGATGTTGAGAAGTGGTACACTCAGTTCTTTTGGTATTATGCACATAAAGGGTGAAATAGCTTGCCGTCCTTTGTTGAGGAACATTGATTTCAGTCTGCTGATATATGACACATCTCTGCATTAATGCACTAGGCCCTTTCTGGATGTTTCTTCTAAGCACAATCGATTCACCAGCAGTAGAGGTTTTCTCAGTAATTAGCCTGAATTCCTTTCTCTGTCCTAAATCACCTCAGGCACAACATTTTTGGAAACAGATGGAACACAGTAATATAAATGGGCTTACTGCAGTAATGTGAGCTGACCGTGTTGATTTGAAATGTGGATATTATATGAATTAAAGGCTAAGCACCAGCTCTATGAAAGTGTCAAACAAATAAATACAGTGGAGTTTGAGTTCCTAACTTGTGTTTATTGATAGTCAGAAAACATGTTATTTCTTACTAATTCAAGGAATAAGGTTTAAAAGACCGTTGGTCGTCCCCCCCCCCCACAGTGTTCGGAAACTGTAATAGGCGTCTTGCCTGTGACGTAGATGGTGGACAACAACTCTAGAAGCTGCACTTAATTTAATGCAAAATGAGGAAAAGGTGTGTTGTTTTTGGCTGCAATCATTCAATGTACAGTGGGACATCTGTGCACAAATGGCCCAAAGATCCCAAAATATCCAGAAAATGGACTAAATTTGTCAACTTTAAATGGGCACTTTGGAAAGGACCCTCCGCTCACTCCGTTATCTGTAGCTCATTTCACTGGTGCTTTTCCAACAATATGGGCATGTAAGGACACCAACGAAAGGTGTTCAAGAGCCTCTGTAACATGGAGGTAAACAGGGTAAGGACACTCACTTCGCCTGTTTTAGTTGGTGTTAGTTAACGTTAGCTTGACTCGCTAAACTCGGTGTCTCAGATTATACTCGGCTACGTAGCTGCATTACGGAGGTTTATAGTGTCGGATGAATTTGAGTTCGACTTCGATCACATTTACAAGAATAACGGTGCCTCTACATTTGAGTTTAGCTTATTGCTAGGCTATTGTCATGAATAATGTTGGTTATTTAGCTAGATACTGTCATAACAGTCAGTCATGACAGTTGCGTTCAAGAATTTCCGTCAATTTAATAAAATTGTCAGTTTTAAACCAAATTAAGCTGCTATTTTCATTTTAATTCATACTTATATATGTCAGTAACTAAAATAATGTGGAATATTCATGGTGGTCCATTAAGTGGTGCTTAGCCTTTAATAGTGTAGTCCCTGAGTGAGGTGAATAAATGGACAGAGCACTGGTCATTTCCTTTTTTTTTTTTTCATAAATTCCCCCCAGTGAGATTCTAGCTACGCTATAAACATTCAGTTTCCATCAGTGACGCAAACTAAGGCTGGACAATACAGCCAAAATTTATATCACAATATTTTTCTTAATTTCAGCCTATACGATATTATTCCAATATCGATATGAAAACATAAAATCCATGAAAACTTCCAAGAACAAACAAGAAACATGACATCACCATCAAACATGAACATCTTAGCTTTGTCAGTATTAATATTTAAACATTTTAAATTGAGTGCTGAACTGACGACAGCGCCCTGTAATGAACGTCAGTCAGTGACAAATGCTGTATATAGTGTATATTGATGTATTGAAAAACTGTTTAAAAATCATATCATTGTTATTGAAATATTTTATACTGTGATATTCATTGATATTCAGGGTTTCCACCATAAAATTGGCTCGTCAAGGTGGTACCTTCTGTTGATTCTGTACCCAAAGTGTTTATTGTGTGTCAGGCAAATAGCTGTTTGGGATCTGTCTGCATGTGCACAATCCTCTACTGAATATACGATGTACAGTTAGGGTGTTGAAACGTTTACATTTTGAAATTTGAATTTAAATTTGAAGCTTAATCTCTACAGAACTCATTTCCACTGCTCCTTAACTCATCCCTGAGTGTTGAGCATGGTGATTCTGGGCTCATGTGTGGCTGCTCCACAGATCGTTGTACTTGGTTTGCAAAACAGTACTGAACAATTTAAGTGTGCCTCACAAGTCCCAAGGGTTAACTGGTTGTAGCCAGCTGCTGTAACCATAACTTGTGCTGAAGTGATTTAATTGCTTTCAAGGGCATAAGCTATTGAGCGGAGCAAAGCAGAAACAACATGCTAGAGCTCTCTGTAACATGGGGCCAAGTCGCTGCTTTGCAGGTTCATGCATATATAATAAAAATGTTTTGCCTTTTGTGTGCAACACATCCATTGGACAGCAGTAGCTTTGGGGTGATGGTTTTGAACACTGTATGCTCTAACGCACAGATCCCAGAACAGCAGTTTAATAGGAAGATATTTCTCTATTTGGAACAATTGGGTAATATTTGGAACTGAGACTGCAGAACTGTAAAATAAAGCATAAACAACCCATGCCTGGGATTAATGTATTTAAGAAAAACAGGTCAGATATTAAGCTTTCATTTTCTAAATGTTCAAGTAGAAGTTATTTCATTTTCAACTTTAAAAAAGTAACATACATTTAATAAAAACGAAAGAGAACCCACAAAAGCTATATATATATATATATATATATATATAGATAGATAGATAGATAGATAGATGCATGCTTACCACTATTTTACATCAAATTATCATTACCCTTTACTTTGTTTGTTTGGGATCTGAGGATACCAATTGTTGCAGTTTTTTCAGCAATTTTCATCACTGTTGCTCAGTGAGAGACAGATCTGTATTTATGCTGGGCCAGTAAAGCATGCACACTGTTTTGGCAAAGCTACATTGTTGTAGCATATGCTGAGCAAGGCCTGGCATTGTCTCGCTATAATCATACACTTACCAGAAAACGACTTTGACTTGATGGTAGCATACGTTTCTCTAAAATAAAAAAAAATGTAAAACGCCTTACGCATGTGCAAGTCACCCATGAAGTGGGCACAGATGTGCCCCATTATTATGACAGATGTTGTATTTTGCAATTTTAGCTGATGAACCTTTTGATCTTTGACCCAAAAAAACATGACTCAACTGACCACAGCGCACACTTTCACACCATCTGAGATGAGATCAAGCCCCGAAATATCTGTGTAAAATCAGTGTATGCTTTCACCTGGTACATTTGAGTTTCAGGTTCCATTTTGTGATGCAGCAGCAGACAGTTAAATGTTTTCTGATGTACTCCTGAGCCCTTGTGACTATATTTATCGCAGTAGCGTGATGGCTTCTCCTTCAGTGCTGTCTGAGGGTTCAAAGGACCACGCACCTTGCTCTACACAGACTGAGATTTTTGTGGATTTCCTGAGTATTGTCTTAATATGGACAAAATTGGGGGGGAAAATGCTGAAAAATGTTTTGAACTCTGACAGTGTGGTGAGCCGTGACCCACCTTTGCTTGCTAAGTCTGAACCTGCGGTGGAGGCTCTTTTTATACGTAGCCATCATACACTGACCTGTTTCCAGTTCATCTGATGTTTAATCTCTTCTTTCTACATTTTCACTCACTGATCTACATCTATGTGGATGTATAATGAAGACTATTGCTGATGGTTTTTTCCTTTCCCTGTTACAGAGGAACAGCATCTGTTTTGTAAAGCTGCCTCAGAGGTCACTAAAAACTATCAAGTTTTAGCCAGGATAAGGGCCATTGTGCATATGTTCACTCACCAGCTGTAACCAGTCATTCATAGATGAGGCTCTGGGGCCACGTGCCACCTGTGCACAATGAAAGGGTGCAGCCTCCAACAATGGAGGGCAAGGGTTGGAGGTCAATTTAGCAGAGCTATTGTGGCCTGTGACTCCTCCCTCCACCCCCCACCCACCCCCCAATCTCCTGCTCAGATGCTGTAACATTCCACTGGCCTTTTATTGCAAACCACCAACAAGCCATTCAGCCTGCTGCAGCACCATCTGCGGCACTGAATTACTGGCTGTGCAGAAGAGCCATTGGCCTAGTATTTATCTGGGTTGGATGGAGGTCAGCTCTCAATAAGTGGGAAGCACTGAGGCAGGATTCTGCAGTTGCGCTCATAGCCCATGTAGAGGTGTGTCATGGCAACCAAACAAACAGCAAGGACTGAGATGACGACAGAGCTTTCTGTGTCATTCCTGAAAGATGCAGTCACTGTTAGACTCTGCCCCACACTGCACCTTAGGACAGCAACATGCATGGGTTCTTCTACCAAATTCTACCAAATTCTAATTTGTGTACAGCTTGCTAATGTGCAAATGTGTGTGCAGGTGTTTTGAGTCATGCATATGCACAGGTATACAGATGCCTATAGAAGTTCTGCCATGCATGCACACTGTCACATAATCCTTTATGCATGCAGACTTTAAATCATCCGTGCATACATTAATAATTAAACAAGGAAATGGTTTCATTGACGGAAAGCAATGAGTTAAGTCCCTTGAGGAACAATTCCTACATGTAAATTACCAACCAGTCCCATGAGGTAGTTCCCATCAAAATAGTACTCATAGTGCCTAGTGCTGCAGTTCGACAGGAACACGAGCACCTGAAGCTGTTGTTTGTGAATGTGAAAAATGCAGAAAGACATTTCATTTCTGCAGCACATGTTCATACACAGTTTGCTTTTTGTTTGTGCAGAAACAGTCCTGTTCAGATAGCTGGAATCAAGTTTAGTGTTGTTTGTGCCACATGATAATAGGGGAATGAAAATTCATACAAGAAAAACTGAGCTTAAAATGAATTAGTAGTGTTTGGGCACAAAGCTGTGAGAGAGCAGATATTTCATGCAAGTTTGTTGAAAAGATGGTTGTTAATAAATTTACTGAACTCTAAACTAACTGAAGCAAAGGCGCTAAACGAGATTTAAAGTGGGTTATTAATATTGCAGCTAGCTGTAGATGTGAAATAGGTGCAGTCTCTCAGCTCTCTGGCTTACACTACATGACTGAAGTTGGATTTATATTTGAACTTTGCTTTCTGCCTTAAATAGTGCAGGAGGTTCAGGGCTTCAGCTTCTATTAAAACTCATTACAGTTCTCTAAAACTAAGTGCATCACACTTAAACCTCAGTCTTTTATATTTGGGTCTGAGGGTGCATGCTCTGGGTGGAGAGGATATTGCACAAAGCTAGTTTTGGCTCTGAAAGGCATGAATTTCCTCATTTATTACAAGATGCCAGCTGGACTGGACACACCTGTACTGATCTTTTTTGTGCACAGATGAACTGGGAAATGCAGATGATATGATGAGAGCTGGAGGTCCTGCTAATTTCTGGTCCTCACTGTACACTCTGAAGCATTTTTTCAGCTTTATCTGCTTCTTTGAGACCATTTTGATTGATGGCAAGCTATCTGTCCAAGTTTAATGTTCACGATTCAGGAAACGAAAGCATCCGCTCCAAGCTTCTGCAGCCTGTTTATTCAATAAATGTAATTGGTTCTTAGGAAATGTAATATGGTCTTGTATAAGGGCCTTAGTAACCAGCAGCTTAGGTCTCCGCAGTGCACTTACAGTCCTGGTCCTCAACTAATGGCTGTAAGCAACAAAATATCAGTGACCTCCCTCCCGGCCTTCACTGCAGTTTTTCTCACTCTGGGGAATTTGTATGTAGAGAGAGAAGGCATACGCCTTGCACACAGACTCTCTTGTGTTGCTATCTTTGTCTGTTAGTTTGATACCCTTAGCAGTGCTAGTTCTAATCTATTTTAAAAGACCTCTGCGGTGCTTAAGGAATGAAGGCTCTGTCAGTGAGTGTAAAGTGCAGAAGCATGCCTCTGGCATTTTCTAACTCTAATCCTGTTGCCTTGGCTCACATTTAGTACATTCTGAACAAATATGTGGTGGGTGACACCAAAAATACCATATACCCACCATCAGTTTCTGAAGGCAGTGTGTCGCATTCAGACAGATCTGACCTTATGCATGTTATGAGTAATGTATGCACTGGGATTGAATTGTCTCATTTTTTTTTTCCCCCAAAAACTAATTGAACAAAGTTGATTGGGAAATTATGGCTTTTACAGTGGAAAGGATATGTTTTATTAATGATTAGGATTTATATTAATGAAGTTCAATAGCATGAAAATATCTGTTTGGAACCCCCTTTTCATGGCTTCGTTATTTTTTACCATTAAACGTTTAGCTCAGTTATTAGTGTTCTTTTCAGGTTGGTTGATGGTTCAGAAAATACCCCGTTATCTATAATAACAATGTTGATCACTTGTGTGGCTTACGTTTATTAAAATCCTTGAATTGTTAGGACTGACCTTGGATCCTCATTTTTGTGTTTCATTATCACATTTCCAGCTCATGTGCCCCTCTTCTTGTTTTTGTCAGGCCAACGGACCCACCAAAAGATGCGTCCCGGCAGAACACGGAGTCGGATGAGTTGTGGGACGAGCTCAGCCAGGAAGAGGAGTCTTTCTACGGCGACTCCCCTCCCCGCACCCCCCGCCAGATGAAACGCATGTCTGGCAAACACCAGAGAGGCAGCCAAAACAGAGCTGCAGGGCGCTCGCCCATCAAAGGTAAGAAAGCCCGGCTTCCTCAGAGTGAGCCCCACTCACTATACGTTCTCTCAGTGATATGCACTTTTGGCCCTGTTCATCTGGTTGTATTTTCTGGAGGCCTTTCTTTTCATCTGCACGTATATTATATTGTTTGAGCTCGTGTTCCTGGAGGAACGTTCTTTCATTTCACGGTGTACTTTCACATAGCTGAAATAACAGTCAAGCTTGAGATAAATGGCTTTACACATGACCCGTTTGACAAGAACTTATGAAGGTAGAGTGATGTGTCAGCAGTCACTTCATTATAAAGAATAACAAAAATGAACCAGAAGAACCTCTTGAGCATTTTATGACATTTTTTTTGCTATTTATTTTGCAGAGAAAAGCCCCTCCGGTGCCTCAACCCCGAGGGAGCGTGAAGGAGCCAAACCATTCACCGAGTCCACTGAGGAGATAAGTTACAAGCAAGGGAAGAAGCAACGCTCCAACTTGCGTTCCAACGAGCGAGACAAAAAGAAGACTTTTGAGGGCTCTTTCATGCTGGACCCTCTCTCCAGACCTGGTCCATTTAGTTCATTCAACATGGAACCCAGGAAGCCCTACTTGAGCTTGGGCTGTGGCTCCAACAAGCTCCCCGTGAACATGCCCCACGCTATGCCCCGCACCCATCGGCAGACGTCGCGTACTGACTGCCCAGCCGACCGCTTAAAGTTCTTTGAGACGTTGCGTCTGCTGCTGAAGCTGACTTCAATGTCATCCAAGAAAAAGGAGAAAGAACAGCGCGGCCTGGATAACACACCCTTCATGGGTCAGAATAATGAAGTAATCTGGCTGGAGCTCCAAGCCTGGCATGCACGTCGCAGCATCACTGATCAGGACCTGTATCTTTACACGGCCCGTCAGACTATTCCTGACATCATTAACAAGGTGCTGCACTTCAAGGTGGACTACAGCTGCCTAGCCGCCACCCCCGAGACTCAAATGGAGTCTGTTCCGAAAGACTGCTGCCCAGGAGTGTCTAACTGTGGGACGTGCCCCAGCTCGTGGGCAGAAGTAGATACCGCCGCCCTTCTGGGCTCAGGTTCAGCATGTATTCAACACTTGCAGAGGCAGAGACTGGCCTTTGAGCAAGTCAAGGGTGTGATTGGGTTGTTGGAGTCTGTAGAAGCCCTTTACCCATCGCTGCAGACTCTGCAGAAGGACTATGAGAAGTATGCAGCACGGGACTTCCAGGGCAGGGTGCAGGCGCTCTGCCTGTGGCTCAACATCACTCAGGACCTGAACCAGAAACTGCGCGTGATGGGCACTGTGCTGGGCCTCCGAGACCTCTCCCGTATAGGTTGGCCGGTTTTTGAAATTCCCTCACCTCGTTGCTCTCGTGGCAGTGACGGCGATGAACACGAAGAGGAGGATGAGAATGACTCTACAGCCACCTTCACAGCTGACAGCGACATGGAAGAGTGTGAGATGGGCGAAGCCGAAGCTAAAAAGGAGCACCCCACTTGCCTTACCCCTCTGTTGGGTCGACTGTTGTCAGAAGACTTCAGTCAAGCCTGTGGCGGTGAAAGCCAGTACTGTCCAACAGCCATATACCGGCCCTTCGTAGACAAAGCACTGAAGCAAATGGGCCTGCGCAAACTCATCCTTCGACTGCACAAATTGATGGACCGCTCTCTGCAGAGGTCCAGGACTGCGCTGCTGAGCCACACGCCCACTCAAGAGGTGAGTGCTCACTCGTGGTGTTTAACTGTGGCCTAGACTGATTCTAGATGTGATTAGACATACACATGAATTTTCTTAATGAATATCTATGATATTAAGCATTGGTGATGCTTTGAGATGGTTTTAATATATATATATATCAATAGTTTATTTATTGTTGTTTCATTATGGAATTCAAAGGAGCAATTAAGTGGGACACGTGGGCATTTCTTTCTCTGCTTTTTGACAGGATGTTTACTGCAGCTGCTATTTAGATGAATAAACTACTTAACCAGTGACTTTCATTTCCACTACTGGGTGATTCCCGTTGCTGTGACCTTCTTTGTTGCTGCTGCTACTTAATGTTTGTAACATGATATGGTTATGACATGACAATTCTGTTTTAAATGGTTTGTATGCTTAGTAAACAAGGCTTAATTCATGTGAGTGTATCTGACCCTTAACTAAAAGCTTAAAAATGAAACATATAATGTGCAGTTGAGCTCTGAACCACTGCCCAATCCTTAAACTCACTACCTCACCTTAACTGAGACAGCCAATGTGGGCAATAATAAAGCACACAACACAAGTGACAGGTCCTTGCCGGATCATTCATAGTTGGCTTCCTAATTCAAGTTTTATAGGTATACAGGGTGGGCCATTTATGTGGATACACTGTAATAAAATGGGAATGGTTGGTGATATTAACTTCCTGTTTGTGGCACATTAGTATAAGGGAGGGGGGAAACTTTTCAAGATGGGTTGTGACCATGGCGGCCATTTTGAAGTTGGCCATTTTCAATCCAACTTTTGTTTTTTCAATGGGAAGAGGATCAAGTGAAACATCAAACACATTGGGAATTTCACAAGAAAAACAATGGTGTGCTTGGTTTTAACATAACTTTATTCTTTCATGAGTTCACCACCACATTATGGGTGTCAGGTCCGAGCATTCCTAGATGAACAGTTTCCTGGAAAGTGGATTGGTCGTCGTGGGCCAGTTGAATGGCCCCCAAGGTCTCCCAATCTGACCCCCTTAGACTTTTATCTTTGGGGTCATCTGAAGGCAATTGTCTATGCTGTGAAACTACAGATACTGGAAGCCTGTGCTGGCATTTCTCCTGTGGTGTTGCTATCAGTCTGTGAAGAGTGGGAGAAGAGGGTTGCATTGACAATCGAACACAATGGGCAGCACTTTGATCACATTTTATAAGTGGTCAGAAACTTGTAAATAATTCATGAAAGAATAAAGTTACGTTAAAACCAAGCACACCATTGTTTTTCTTGTGAAATTCCCAATAGGTTTGATGTGTCAAACATTACCCTCTTTCCTTTGGGGGGGGGGGGGGGGGGGTGTTGGGGGAACAAAAGTTGGTCACCACCCATCTTGAAAAGTTTCCCCCCTCCCATATATTAATGTGCCACAAACAGGAAGTTAATATCTCCAACCATTCCCGTTTTATTACGGTGTATCCATATAAATGGCCCACCATGTATAATAATTCATTCATTCATTGTCTGTAACCACTTATCTAGTTCAAGGTTGCTGGCATGTAACAGTTGCGGTGGGTCCGGAGCCTACCCGGAATCACTGGGCACAAAGCAGGAACACATCCTGGAGGGGTTGCCAGTCCTTCACAGGGCGAATGTGTATATGATATTTCCATATGTTTCAGTTATCGGAGGTTCCAGACTGTTCCTTGTTGTACACTGACTACCTACCCGAGCTCTCTCGTCACCTGGCTGGAAAGGTGCAGGAGGATGTGAACTCAGGACGTGTGTCGTGGGAAGAGCTACGGGACATGGACCTGCCCTCATTTAGACCTGCTTTTCTGGTGCTCTGCCGTGTGCAGCTAAACGTCATTCACGAGTGCCTCAAACTGCGCCTGGAGCAAAGACCTGCAGGAAAGCCCTCTCTGCTCAGCATCAAACAGGTGCACACACTAGGGCTGTGCCATATCATATCATATTCGTAATAGTATTTTAAAAAGTCAATATGTGATATTCTATCAGGTTTACCTAACAACGTCATGCAAGCAAACATAATATGGAATACATATCATGATATTATTTTAGGGCCATATCGCCTATCCCTAGTACGTACACACACACACACACTTTATGATAAAGCAGTCTGTTGTACACACCGTTAAAGCCATTTTCAGTTATTATGCAGAATACAAAGAGATGACCATGTTGATTTGTGTGTAAAATATTGTAGTTGGTGCGTGAGTGCAAAGAAGTTCTGAAAGGTGGGCTCTTGATGAAGCAGAACTACCAGTTTATGCTGCATGGCATCATTTCTGACCCGCAAGGACTACAGACCAATGCCAACATTGATGAGTTTGAAGAAGACCTACATGAAATGCTAGAGGTAAGACAGAGATGGTCAGAACTGGGAAGGAACAATGCTTTATGCTCCCTTAGCATTCATAGCTATAGTGCCATCCAGCAAGTCATCTAACCTCACCCACAGACACCAAGATAGCTACTGCTGCTCCTGTGGTGCGCTCACTGCCCCTAGTCACTAGTTTGTGGGTTTGTTGGATCACAACCACAGATGTGTTTAATGTAGGGGCACAGTTTTGTTTTACTGCAGTGCAAAGGTTTGGGATATTTATGAAATGCAAATAGAAATTGAAAGCTTTGATTCTGTTAAAATAGTATTTGATGCCCTTATGAACATTTTTGATATGTATTTACATGTTTATCACTGTGTTACATCACCTATTGAGATTAATAGTACTTGTAACAAGCTGAGATACCAAATAAACATTTGACTGTGGAGTAAATAATAGAATTGTTATGGAATAAAAATTATCGCTGCTGGCGTTGCTTCAAGAGCACATCGGGGAAGCAAATCATGTTTTAATTTCATTATCAAATACAGCATGAGCAGCTGTAGAAGTGAAGAGCTTCCTGTGAGATTCTTGAAGATCATAGAACTGGTGAAATCTACCACTCTTTTATGTGACTGCAGGTGTACTTTGGCTACATGCGCAGCTGGATCGAGATGTTGCAGCAGTTGCCACAGGCCTCCCACAGCCTGAAGAACCTGCTGGAGGAGGAGTGGAACTTCACTAAGGTCATCACTCCATACATCCGTGGAGGAGAAGCTCAGTCTGGAAAACTCTTTTGGTAAGTCATCCTTTCTTCCCACAAATGTTCACGTGTCTAACATTCTCCAAACTGCTTCGATAGATGAATTGAATTATATTTAATTTGGGGACTTTTTCCACCTTCCTTGTAGTGACATTGCTGGCATGCTGCTGAGATCCACAGGAGAGTTCCTGGATGTGGGCCTTCAGAAGAGCCTTGATGAGTTCTGGGAGAGCGCTGACTCTAGCACAGCCTCAGATGAGATCAGGTACAGTTAGCAACTTATTAAAATGACGTATGATTGTCGTTACAATCAAACAAACAATGAACAAATTGTGTTTTTTGTCACCGCACAGGCGCTCAGTGATTGAGACGAGTCGCTCTCTGAAACAGCTTTTCCATGAGGCCAGGGAGCGGGCGTCGAAAGCGCTGGGCTTCGCCAAAATGCTCCGAAAGGTAAATTGAGCAGAGACCAACATTATATACTGGACGCATGCATGAGAAAACCGGTGTAAACAGATAATTGCACAGAAACGAACATGTGTTTTTTCCCTGAGACTAGAACAGAGAAGCGATGTTATATTTATGAGTTAGCTTTTGGTAAACTATAGTAAGTCATTAGAGATCTGTGGAATTTTAAGTTACACTTCACTGTAAATATGGTTTTATTTTCAATATTTCTGCATGTACACTCCCAGACGTTTGGACTTATATCTGAGTATCTTTTGCAGGATCTTGAGATTGCAGCTGACTTCAGCTTAGCCAGTGGAGTGCCTTGCATTCTCCAAGCACTGAAAGCCAAGAATTACGTCAAGGTATTGTAGTTCTCGTCATGTTATTGCAGCTTTTATTTTTGAAACTTTCCTCCTCCATAAATATATCAAATGTGTAAAGTAATCACCTAGAACCGTTATTTTCATAGCTTTTGAAGTGTTTTCATAGAGTGATTTGTCACTGTAACTAGCAGCTAAGGTGATTCATACCATTGTGTTGGTGAATGTGTGTTCTTACATAGGAGCTTTTTTTTTTCTTGTTTTGCAGGTCCAGATCCCAGGCTTGGAGGAGCTACAGGTCTTTGTGCCATGTGGCCTGATGGAGCAGCGTTCCACCATACTGCAGCTGCTAAACGCAGCAGCAGGGAAGGAGTGCTCTAAAGAGCCAGATGAGATCCCTGAGGATGAGGCATATCTCCTGTTGAGCAAGCATGGAGCGGGAGACGCACCCGCCGAATCCAGTTGGGCTCAGTGGGATGGCACTGTAATCAAAGTGGTGACACAAATGGAGACGGTTGACACTTTACGAGCCATGAAGGTAAATTTACTAACACAAAGAAGCCATCCAAATTAATCTCACTTTCAGTAGTTGGGAATCTGGGAGCTGATGTGATTGACTTGAGGAGTCTACACTCTCCTCAGGGACATCGCCACACTTGTAAATGCGGTAAACCTTAAAGTTCCCATTATAAACAACAAAGCTGTGCACTCCTGCAGAGAGCCACTTTCAGTCAACACCAGATATGGGTGGCAGGTTTGTTCTTTTTAGCAAAAATAGCAGCCAGAGCTACTCGTAGGTGCAGCTCTCACATTGATTAAAGCTCCTGTAGATGCCCTTACCCGCTTTGCACAGGAAAAAGGCAGACTGTTGAACACTGTGAGTGTAGGAGTGAATCCTATGTTTTCGCTGTTAAAATGATTGGCTTGTTTTTAAGACAAAAAAGTGTGGAGAATAATCACAGCTCTACAGGCCCACTGCACTTTGTTTCACTGTACCAAAGATTGCTTTTACTTTAAATAATTTACATTTCAGCCCCTCCTTTATTAAAGCTGCTTACACAGTAATACAGTGGAACCTCCACTAACGAACTTTCCAAGATACGAACCGGGCATTTGAATATTTTTTGCCTCCACCAACGAACCATGACTCTAGAAACGAACCCGAGCCTCTGCCGAGCTGGCGGCTGGAAATGGCCCCTGACCCCAATAGGCGAGTCTCCCAGCGCCCAGACTTGAGTGAGCTTTTAAGATTAGCAAATTGTAGCTTTAGCAATTTAGCATTAGTGTAAATAGCAGACATCGAAATTCGTGCCAAGTTAAGCCGTATCTACGCTTCGTCTCCCCACATTCACCCTGACTCGAGAAACTAACTTTTCTACTTACGAACCGGGTCACGGAACGGATCTAGTTCGTAAGTAGAAGTTCCACTGTATATCGTATATAATCATATTTTGATGCCATTTATTATTTGAAATGACACACAAGCCCTATATCATTCTGTGGTTCTGCTTTAGGTGGAGAACCTGCTGTTGATTGTGATGCAGTCGGCTCACCTGGTGGCCCAGCGCAAAGCGTTCCAGCAGTCAATGGAGGATCTGCTGACACTGCGGCGTGAACAGACGTCCAGCCAGCCCCTTATTGCCCAAGCCCTAGAGCAGCTAAAGGTAACAGTGTAGTCTGGATTCACAATGCTGTCTTTAAACATAGTGCATTTATAATTTATAGACATTATTCATTTATTATACATTACTTGAAACTGAAATTATTCATTATGTCTAGATGATTTAAATTCCCATTGTTTTAAAATGTGCTCAATAAAATGTCTTTTCCAATAAAACATCAGAGCGAAATCTCATCTCGTCCCTAAGATTTACCTTAAGATTTAACTTTGAAGACCTCACCTAGGGCTTCTCCACATTATTGCCACAAAGTAGTTGTATATAATTCTTTAAAATGTGTCCTGTAGCATTAAAATGGCCTTTTACAGAAATTATAGAGCGTAAATCACAGCTCCAAAGAGCCCCCGGAGTATTATCCCTCCATCAGGATTTACTACTGGCACTTTGCACGTAGACCTCGCCAGTAGACAATGTTCTCCTGATGCCTCCAGGATGCCTCCGTCACTCTGCCAGATAGTGGAGCACATGATTCATCACTCCAGAGAAGATGTTCGTAATGCTCCAAACTGGCATTGCACATAGAAGGCACATAGCAGTTGTGTACAGCCGTGGAAAACCATGTTCAGAAGCCCCTGGAGCTTTTCTATTCGCTTCTTTAAGAGGGAGTTTGACACTCTGTATTGATTGATTCTGCAGAAGTTAAAACATGTACTTTAGCCCACCACAGCCCTGCTCTGTGAGATTGTGTGCAGCAGAGCTTATGTTGCTTTTAGACAATGTTTTTTCATAATAATCCCACCTACAGGTAGGTAACTGTGGCCGTTCTTAAACTGACTTGTTGCTGTGGTCAAATCTTATGACACTGAAATTCGTGTAAAGACCTTCCAGACGCACTTTCAGATTGCTCTGAGGCTGCATCAGTTCCTCTCTGCTGATGGTTCGCGGGTCAGAATGTTCCACAAATTGAAAGTATCTGTGGTCTTTTTCACTTTCCATCTCTCTCTTCATCTGTTTCTGATAGAACGAGGCATTGGAACTGTGCAATAAGATTAACAGTGCCATTGACTGTGTGGAGTACATGTTCACCTCTGAGTTTGAAGCAGAAGTCGAGGAGTCGGAGTCTGCCACTCTTCAGCAGTACTGCAGAGAAGCCATGGTCCAAGGCTACAACTTTGCCTTTGAGGTTAGCTCGGAAATATTTACAGTAATTGGTTGCTAGGCATTATTAAATATTGTCTGATTGTGGAAGATTCATTACGTTTGCTTTCATTGATCATATTTTATTTGTTCTCAATGTTCATACAGTGGTGTGTGTTTAAATGAACCAGTCCAATAACATTTTATACTTTTGTTTTGTTTTTGTTGAACCTGTAGTACCATAAAGAGGTGGTGAGGCTAATGTCAGGGGAGTTCAGACAGCGAATAGGGGAACGCTACATTGCCTTTGCTCGGAAGTGGATGAATTATGTCTTAACCAAGTGTGAGAGTGGTAGAGGCACCCGACCCAGGTTAGTGCCTTTGTTGTAGATATTGCACTGCTGTAGGATGAACCGTATTACCTTTTCTTTTAGATTGAAATATGTCTGTTTCTGTTCACATTTTGGTAGGTGGGCAACGCAAGGCTTTGATTTCCTTCAAGCCATTGAGCCTGTGTTCATCTCTGCTCTGCCTGAAGATGATTTCTTGGTAAGATGTCACCTGCAAAAGGCATATTTTTAATTATTTTAAAGGTGCTTGAATAATATTATGCAGCTGAAATTCTCAAATGTCCCCCTCTCTCGCACTCAGAGTCTTCAGGCCCTGATGAACGAATGTATAGGCCATGTGATCGGAAAGCCACACAGTCCTGTAAGCGGCCTGTACCTCGGTAAGTCCCAGACCATCCTTGTGTGTGCATCTACCCTGCAGCAAATTCCATTTATATTGATTTAAAAAATAAAAATAAATCTCTCAACACCTCTGAATTGTGACACTGGTCCTGTGAGATGATTGAGTCCATCCCGTACAAGATATAACACTTTCATTTTCATTTCTAGCCCCTCGAAACAGCCCTCGACCTGTCAAAGTTCCCCGCTGCCATAGCGATCCTCCGAACCCTTCCCTCTTCATCCCTAATGCGGAGGGCACAAGGTAGGTGGAGAGAACACAACACAAGACACATCAACATTTAGAAGTGAAATATAGATTTTTATGGCGTTAGTGTGTGATATTTGTGCTTTTTTTCCAGTGTGCATGTTTTCTTTCTTTTACCATTTTCCTTTTCTTGAATAGACATGCTGTAGGTCAATGGGTTTTAATAATTCCTTTGTCTGATACTGGTTAGTAGTTTGAATGTTTGTATTAGTAATTTTAGGACAAAAGCATTCAAACCTTTTGAAAGCAACATTTTCTGAATTACAAACGTATGTTGGTGTTATAAAAATATAAAATAAAATAAATCGTTCTTAAAGAGTACATTATTTAGATCTGTGTTTCGTGGAATAGCACCCCCTTGTGGAGAAGTGCATAAATGTATGAGTATGTGAGAAATAGTGCTCCCAATCATGAGGAAGTCAGTAGGTTACAAGCATGTTCCAGGAAGTGCTTGGCATTAAAAAAAATAAATAAATAAATTCCCGACGTCTACATTATCATATCATATCATATGCTTCAGTTTAGTGTGTATCCTGGTGTAACACCTCAGCCCCCAGAGCACTGTGTAATTAAATGAATCAGTTTAATCAGTGGTGTTGAATCAATTTGCCTGTTAAACCATTGAAACAGCTGCTTCAATTTGAAACAATCCCTTGAGATAAAGAAATTGAGGCACAAACATGAAAGACATCACAGTAGATGGGGATCAAGGGACGTCTGAATTAGGAAAAGAATAGTTCATTATAATAGTATCTTAAAAGAACAAGCTAAATAACAAGAGGTTGGCTAAACTATTTACATGGTCACAGACTAACTGTATGAAATAACAATTAGAAGTTAAAGTTTTCAGACAGCAAATCTTTTTCAAGTAGTAGTCCAGGAAAATGTTGCAAATCTTTCAGAAAGTTTGAATGCTTTTGACCGCTGCTGTACATTTTAATCTATGAATATCCGAGCGGCTTGTAAGTCATCAGAGCATCTTTCACCCCGACTCCCACACAGTCATTCGCTGAAGCTTCCACAGTGATGCATTCCTATTTTCATGTCCAAAGAACACGCTCGAGCCTCTCGGTGTATTTTTCTACTACAGCTCTCGGAGTCTCCCGTGTGACCTGCGTACCCAGCTATGCCCCCCAGGCCCCCGATCTGCCCCTCAGGCCCCCCAGGGGGAAAACAGCACCACCAAAGTTCTCTGCACCATCCCCAATGAGCACAGGTAGCCAGGTCCACCCCTGCTTGACAAAAAAAGGAACATGCTGCTGCTTTTCAACATCAGCTTTATTATATGCAGCATCATACCAAAGTCCACGTAATAAGATGAAAATGTGTTTAATTTTATTAGGTTTTTTAATTGCCAGCTTGTTAAATTGTAGAGCAAAAATCCTCAGAAGTTCTCAGAAGCCCTTTCTGCCAGAACATTTGTTTGATTTGTTCAGGAAAGTTGTTTTGGATTGAAAATGTTAATCAACTGTTTGAAGAAATTGTTTGACGCTTCCAAGCCTATGGAAACACAACAGCACTAACATGTTCTTTATTCTTTATTTTGTAGTTGATTACAGGGGGTCCTCGACTTACGATGTTAATCCGTTCCTACGTCGCGTCGTAAAACGAGTCGGAACATACGTACATACCGTACGTAACCGTGTATTCTTCCACCGCGCACACCAAACACGAAGTTCACGCTACGACGTTTACGACGCAAAACCACTTAAGTCGAAACAAGGCTTTATACAGTAAATGGGAGATGTGTCGTAACCACGAAACATCGTAACTCGGGACTGACGTAACCCGAGGACCTCCTGTAATCTGTTTATGCATGAATTTGCCATGGCTGCCCCAGTGATGAACATTTACCAAAAAACACAGTAACAGTGAGCACAAATATCCTGTAGAAGTCAGTGAAAAGCATTTGTGAACTGTAACAAGGTTATCCATCATCAGGAATTCCTATTTACAGTTTTGCCACTCAGTATCGGCGATAAGCAGCAGTTTTAAACGTTGACTGTGCGAGATGGGTTAGGTTTAGGGTTGAATCCAGGGAATTCACAACACAGAATACAAGGACTGTACCAAACAGACAATCCAGGGATGTGTAATAAGCCCTATTATGTTTTATAAGCTAATTCATTCGTACCCTGTGCGTAAGCCACACTAGCCACGCTGCACATTCAAAGCTGAGGAACATCAGCCTAAAAATTAACCTGTTTACACACATACAAAATAGTTACAATGATTCCATTAGTACTCCAAAAATCAGTACTAATGTGTAACCAAACTAGTCTTGAGTCAATATTAACCCCAATATAAAACCCATCATTGCTCTAACCTGCAGCTTTCACTGTTCAAGCTCTTCGTTAATGTAATACATCTGACTTTTGCACACTGTTATACCCTACTTTATGTATTACTGGGTAAGTAGAAACTTAAATAGAAATTCCTAGCCTTTAAGGTAGCAACACTGGACAGTTGCTCTGCTGTAGAGTTTGGAATAGTGTGAGAATACTTTTTGTCTTTGACAGTGTTCATGAGAATGACCGTCTATCATCAGTGGCAGCAGAGCTTCAGTTTAAATCCCTCAGTCGCCACTCCAGCCCCACAGAAGACAGAGAAGGTGAGACAGCTTTGTGATTAAACTTTTATTACGGAGCAGTAAGTGTAGAAAATGATTTTTCCCTGATTCAATTTACAGTCTTAAATGATAGTTTTGATGAGATTTTATGTATATAATATATGTAAATATACACAAAACACAGAGTGTGCTGTTCCAAGCACCTCCTCACCCAGTCACCATGACAAAGTTGAAACACAGAGGGTGCACAACCGGAATTACTACTCCCAAAAACGTTCCGTGCAACGTAATACAATCAGAGTCAAAGTCACCAAACGTCATGGTGGTGTAGTTCCATGTGGAGTCACATCACAAACCCTGTAGAGCACTGGTAATCTTAGCGTCTTAAATGTTGGTATGTTGATGTTTTTCTCTCTCCTGTTCAGAGCCTTCATATCCAAAGACAGATCCTTCTGCTGCAGTTCGGCGAAGCTGGGAACTACGTAACTTCATCAGCCAGTCAAAAGGTCAGGATTCAGGATGTTTAGCTTCATCGTTTTGAGATTTAAGCGCTCACAGCACTTGTTGATGGATAGTTTGAGATCTTAAAGGGACACTACATGAAAAATAAATCAACCTGACTACTGTGGTGATGGAATAGTCTCTTTTAAAGGCTAAGCACCAGCTCTATGAAAGTGTCAAATAAATAAATACAGTGGAATTTGAGTTGTTTATTGATAGTCAGAAAACATGCTATTTTTTACTAATTCAAGGAATAAGGTTTAAAAAACTGTTGGCCCCCCCCCCTCCCCCCAAACGGTGTTCGGAAACTGTCTTGCCTGTGACGTAGATGGTGGACAACAACTCTAGAAGCTGCACTTAATTTAATGCACAATGAGGAAAAGGTGTGTTGTTTTTGGCTGCAATCATTCAATGTACAGTGGGACATCTGTGCACAAATGGCCCAAAGATCCCAAAATATCCAGAAAATGGACTAAATTTGTCAACTTTAAACGGGCACTTTGGAAAGGACCCTCCGCTCACTCCGTTATCTGTAGCTCATTTCACTGGCGCTTTTCCAACAATATGGGCATGTAAGGACACCAACGAAAGGTGTTCAAGAGCCTCTGTAACATGGAGGTAAACAGGGTAAGGACACTCACTTCGCCTGTTTTAGTTGGTGTTAGTTAACGTTAGCTTGACTCGCTAAACTCGGTGGCTCAGATTATACTCGGCTACGTAGCTGCATTACGGAGGTTTATAGTGTCGGAGGAATTCGAGTTCGACTTCGATCACATTTACAAGAATAACGGTACCTCTACATTTGAGTTTAGCTTATTGCTAGGCTATTGTCATGAATAATGTTGGTTATTTATCTAGATACTGTCATAACAGTCGGTCATAACGGTGTTTTACCGCGGCGTTGTTCAGCTGTTGTCCACCAGTGACGTCACGGTTGCGTTCAAGAATTTCCGTAGCGAGCTCGGGTTTTTCCGTCAATTTAATAAAATTGTCATTTTTAAAGCAAATTAAGCTGCTATTTTCATTTTAATTCATACTTATATCTGTCAGAAACTAAAATAATGTGAAATATTCATGGAGGTCCATTAAGTGGTGCTTAGCCTGTATAATGCATAACTGTATAATGCATGTTGGGTGTTGTGATCAAACAAAGTCCAGTATTAATGCTGTATTAATGTTATATTAAAAATGCTGTTACAAATTTAATTAACAAGACACATTAAACGCTGGTTTAAGGCTGGAGTTCCACCAGCATTACATGCCATTGCTGTTAAAGTTTTAGCCAAATATCTTGAAGGAATATCATGTTAGGTGCCATGTAGTCCATACACATTTGCACAGACCAGAACTGAAGTCTGTGTTCATATATATATTTTCACATGTATTTCTTTACAACTCATAATCCATTAATGTTTTCAGGTCATTTATTTGACGCAGCCTTTCAATAATCAGCACAAAAAAATACTGAAGAAATTAACCCAAAAATCGTTTGAACAGAAGCACACAATTGCAACATTAGCACTTTGAAATTTTTGTGAATTTCCTAAGAAATCCTTTGAGTTGCTTTTCAGTTGCTTCACAACAACCATCTCTTTGTTTTCTGCCCTAGACTCAGCAGCCCGCCAGAGCCCAATGGAAGCAGTGCAGCGAGCCATCTTTTCCTTTGAGGAGAAGCGATATGCCGCACTGAGGCAGCGCAATGTCATAGGTCAAGTGTGTAATACACCCAAGTCCTATGACAACGTAATGCAAGTCGGCCTGCGCAAAGTCACCTTTAAATGGCAGAGAGGCAACAAGATAGGTACGGATGCTGTCTGTACATTTATTTGATTTAAAAGAGCAAGGACTCAAGTTTGATTACTGCCAAGCTTTAGCACAGCATGTAGCAGAAGTTGGTTGCATCTGTGATGGCAGAATACTACGAGGACATTACTTTAGCTCATTATCTCAAACCTCATTGTTTGTACACAGGAGAAGGGCAATACGGGAAGGTCTATACATGCATTAACGTGGACACAGGTGAACTCATGGCTATGAAGGAAGTAAGTGTTGCTTATTTAAACATACATCAGTTCTGAATGAACTGAGCCCATCCCTTTCTGATCCCAAAAATGTGTGTATTTGCATAGATTCGCTTCCAGCCCAATGATCACAAAACGATAAAGGAGACAGCAGATGAGCTAAAAATCTTTGAAGGCATTAAACACCCGAACCTGGTCCGCTATTTTGGCGTTGAGCTCCACCGGGTAAGGCCCTTTTAACTCTACCAGCTGAAGTAGTGTATGTGCATTCGCTTTTGTTCTCACTTCCACCATCTCCCCTCCACGACCCCCTCAGGAAGAGATGTATATCTTTATGGAATACTGTGACGAAGGGACACTGGAGGAGGTTTCCAGACTGGGGCTGCAGGAGCATGTGATTCGACTCTACTGCAAGCAGATCACCACTGCCATCAACGTGCTTCATGAACATGGCATTGTGCACCGTGACATCAAAGGTCTGCTCTTCATAAGCAACATTACGCTCGGCTTTCTGAGCAGATTTCAAAATAAAAGCGTCAGTGTGATGCATTGCTTGACTTTGTCGTTTTAGGAGCCAACATTTTCCTGACGTCGTCTGGCCTGATAAAGCTGGGAGACTTTGGCTGCTCAGTTAAGCTGAAAAATAATGCTCATACCATGCCAGGAGAGGTGAACAGCACCCTGGGTACTGCAGGTGAGGTTATAGCAGCTGGATTGAAACACCAGGGGGTGCTGTTACGTCTAACTAATGTAGTTTTTCTTCTCATGACATAAAATAAGTTATGTGAAATCACGAAAATGACCATGGGGGTGTGGTACCCATCGTGTAGCTTTTTTAGTAGTTCTGAATATATGTCATGACATATATGTCATATGTCACTTGACTTAGTAATTCCCCGCTGTATTTTACATGAATCTAAAGGCACACATGCTCTTGGAGTGGGTCATAACCGCAGTAGCTTTGAGGCGCTCTTAAAGGTTTGGACGTTTTGCAGAACACATCAGTTTTTTACGTCATTAAGGCACCTGCACAAACCCACAGTCCACTTCTTGTAAAACCCGGGTCTGATAGCAACAGCATTGACCTCACTTGGAAACAGTATGATCACAGGATCCAATTGCTATTTACTGTCAGAGGCTCAACTAGGCAGATTCCTTCTGAAGAACTTTGTGATTCCAGATGTGGGTAGCACTCTTCATAACCAAAAACACTTGTTTATTGCTGTGTTTCTCTTCCTACCCTTCTCTCAGCATACATGGCTCCTGAGGTCATCACAAGGGCAAAAGGTGAAGGTCACGGGCGTGCGGCAGATATCTGGAGTCTCGGCTGTGTTCTTATCGAGATGGTCACTGGAAAGGTAAAACCTTAAATCTTTATCGATCTGTGGGACCCGTGGATGAATATCTTCTGTTTTCAGTTGACTGGTGTACATGCAGAAACGTGCCCTCTCTCTCTCTTCTCGTTGTTCAGAGGCCATGGCATGAGTATGAGCACAATTTCCAAATTATGTATAAAGTAGGCATGGGGCATAAGCCACCCATCCCAGAGAAGCTGAGCACAGAGGGGAAAGATTTCCTGGCCCACTGTCTGGAGAGTGAGCCCAAACGCCGTTGGACTGCCAGCGCACTGCTGGACCATCCCTTTGTCAAGGTTTGATTCTCTTGAGTTTCTCATGAACACATTTAAATTGCAAACTTGAGTATTTCAGTTCTGAATCTTAAATTAGGCATTTTCTTCTACATAATGAATCAGCCTATATGATGACACCTAGTGGCCTGGCTGTGTCAGATTTTTTTTTACTAAATCTATCTTAAACATGGCCACCCCCATGTGGAGAGCCCACTCTGTGGACCATAAATTTGTTTATTCAGGGACTACAAATAAATCTTTATCTCACAGGAGTCGTACTTTTCAGAGAAAAAATGGTCTTTTAGGTAGAAACCTATTGGTCTTTAACATCCTTAAACTTTGTTATTGATTGTTACAGTCTGATCGATCTTTCTCCTTTTCTAAATTCAGTCTCGTCTTGTTTTAATTATAGGTCTGCACAGATGAGGAATGATGGGGGAGGGATCCCTGCGTTCTCTTTACGTTTACAAAATGCTAGCACTACTGTGTATGGTATTCTCAAGGAACTGTGGTCTCGTGAATGAGTGACGAAGAAAGACTGAAAACCTCTCGCTAGCTCAGACACCAACAATGGTACCTTTTTTTGGAAAGCGTGGGAGAGCAAGTCTTACATGTATAGTTATTAGACTAAAGTGGCTGGAATGATAGGAGGGGGCATATTGTACATAATGTAAGAATAAGTTTAGGATTTATCTTTTGTATAAAGCTTATTGTAAAGCCACTTCTGTCTCAGTGGAGACGGACAAAGCGTTTTGGTTAACAAGCAACAAGGAATACAGTTTAGTTAAAGGAAATGAAAAAGAACAAATGGCACTTTTCTGGAAAGCTGTTGCCTCTCGAAGCACAAAGGATAAGTGTGTGTGTGAGCGCGTGTGTGTGTTACTCACAGAGCTGGAGCTTAAGGAAATCACTGCTTAGAAGTTTAAATTATTTCTAGCTGTCCCCTAGCCCATAAATGTAGTGTGAGGTTCAACCAGACAGTTCAGAAAATGATCTGATAGTCAATGAAGGGAAAAGGTATTTCTTTGTTTTGTTTTATTGTATTCAGTGTTTTGGCCTTGCTGCACAGCCCATTAAGGTGTATTTAAGTCAGTTATAAGTTGTGATGTATTGGCCCACCTCTCTACCTGGCCAATGGTGTGCCTTTTTAATATCTGGGTATTGGAATATACCCAACCAATGAGAGTGAAGCTTGACACTCTGCTGCTGAACATGGACAACGACCACCCGCCCCATTTCAACTTTGTTTAGATTCATTAGACGATGAATGCCCCCACCCCCTCCCCGTGGTCTGGACAGAAAACATATCCACCCAGATCATTTCAGTTCTCTTCAGTTTGGACCACATTCTCATTTCAGCTAACGATCATATGTTGTGTCTAAGCCCTGTGTTTAGAGACATAAAATCCTGGCATCCACATTTCTGGACCTCTGTCGTTCCTAAGGTGTTTGCAATGTAAAGAGATAATTAATAAACAGAACAGTTTTTAAAAATGGCCTGCAGTGTCTTTCAAAAGTTACAGGTTACATGTGAGTCAGACATTATTCGGTGCACAAAACAGTCATTTCCATCCAAGCGTGTGTCTCTATCAGATTAGTAACCCCTTCAAATTAAGAGTTCAGTCCCACACTCGGGTTCAAGAGCCCTGTGAACTGATGGAACTTTAAATATCTCCCAGCATCTTGGTCCACTTCTGAGAACTGCTGTTTGTGGCAAGCTCCTGTGCGTACGCTGATGACGTTAGCAAAGTTCTGGGGTGTTTTTCCTCCCCTAGTCATTGTTATTTAGAGGAATTTCTTTGTTTCCGTAACTCGAGCCCTTTTTAATCTCGGTCTGTGCTATCATCCAACGGACGCCAACTGAGGCTGAAAAAAGAAAGTGTAACATGCAAACAGTCAGTGCCGAGGTACAAGTGTATTATAATCTATAAAAGTGCAGTAATATGTCGTATATCTTATATGAAGATGACATGGCCAAAGAAAAGGCACCAATGCCTATGAGTTAATTTGTGATCTAATAGACGAGCATCTGATTTTTTTTCCTTTAATCTACTCATTACATCTGTGCTTCATGTCTATGCCAAAGCTCAATCTGCTGGCATATAAATATGAAAGAGGAAACCAGATGTTTGGAAGACTGTGCCCTTTTGGGCCTAGATTCGGTTTCACCTGTTGGTACAGGGATGGCAATACAACTTTAAAATCTCAAAGTTCACCTTGCCATCAGCTGACACACATGCTGTGATATTTAAAGGCCCATACCCATTCATTTTTATTATTTAACATTGTCACTTACTGTTGCATAGTGGGGGTTTTTTTGGGAGGGGGGGGGGGTCCAAATAATTTAATTGTAAAATATGTAGATAATTTCAAATTTGGCAGAACCAGGAAAAAATAAATTTTGATTTCCTCGTTTAAAAAGACTACAGTTAAAATGGTAGGAAGGGCATTTAAACCTGCGAGTACATGCATTGTTTTCATGCAGTACCCATTTCAAAACCACATGCATAGAACTAACAATACATAACATGGGAGATGATATACTTACTCCCACTCGAACACCTTCCGCATGAAATTTTTTGTTTGTTTGTTTGTTTTAGAAGCAAATTCAAAGTAAAGGGCAGTTGATACATAAGCAATTCAGTTTACAGCTGCTCTACTAATATTTATTTATATATAGAACATCCAGCTTTACTCCAACTCCTACCTGCAAGGCAGAGAACAGCTGAGGTGACAACAGTGACAGCTGAGCCTGAGTGGAAGAGCTGCAGCACTAAGAGGCACAGGGGGCAGAGGAGAAGACAGACCCAGAACAACCAGTTGATTAAGGGCCAGAGACGTCGTGGGGGGCTCACTATGGGGCCAGGGAACCGACCTGTCTCACTGTACTGTTCCTGGAATACATCCTGGAAAACCAAATACAAAATACAATTCAGAGCTTCTTCATGTTCTAAAAGTGCCACCTAATGGCCTGGAGTGTCAGAATTTGGAATGAACAGAGTCCATTTAAAACGTGGCCACTATGCTATGGAACTTGGACTACAATCGAATCTTTTTAAAAATAATGTAGAACATTAACGCATGCATATCCATTCTTGCAAGTTGCAGCACTCACTAATATGTACTATATCTCTTGGAAACTCAAGACAATAGCCGCCATAAAAAGTGACACTTCCAAAATAGTAGTGTCACCAAACATTTCCCAAAAAGGTAAGGCAAGTATTTCTTCTCACCTTTTCCTGGTAGAGTTTGTGGAGCCAGGCGGCACATTCAGACTCGTTCTCTGGGATTGTGTCCAGAGGAATCCGTCTAGATTGAGCACAAACACACACAGAGGCCTGTTGAGTCCACACAACACTTAAACTCCATTGATTCAACTGCGGTTTATCTAATTAATGGGATTATTAATAAACATGCACATAACATCAGTTTGGTCTCTCACCTCACGTACATGTCGGCATGGTACTTTTTCCCATTAAGCAGCCCGAGTAAAGTTGGTGTTTGGTTGTTTCTGAAATTAAGCGTAGAATCGTACACAGCAGTAACTACAGAGGAGACACAAGCTGAATCAGGGAGAGCCAAATCCTTATGCAGACTACGAAGCAAGTCTGGGAGACTGATGATATCTAACTGGGCTTAGATTAGGGAACTAATCAGGCCACTTTGGCAGAAGTGGTTCTCACCCTTTCCTCTGAGGTTCTGGACAGTGACGCAGAAGCCCTTGGTCCGAGGCAGTAGATGGTATTTGAGTTTCGGGAGCCCTTTTTTCTCTGCCACCTCCATACTAATCTTGTGCTTCTTCTCAGTGAAGCGGGTGCCCTCACAGTACAGAAGGAACTAAGCAAACACAGTGGTTACTTGAGTTAACACATACCTGACACAGACAAGATCACAGCTTCACGCATTGAATACAGCGTGACTCATAATACCAGCCGCTCATTACACTTCATGCCGCAGTACGTTAGTGTCATAAACATGTTTACATACCCAGAAGTTCTCGGGGTAGTCCTGAAGGCGCTTAAGGCTTTGCGTCACTGTCCTGCGATCATCCTCCCATTTTCTCTTACAGAAGACAATCTCCAGGAAGTACCACATCCAGCCAATTATAGGCACATAAGCAAGTTCCTTCTTCGCCAGCACCTTTGAGCTCTGAAATGACACGTGTTTTGGATTTTTATAAGAACTAAATCATCCACGCAAGGCCATGATGAAGAATGTTGTTGATCTTCCTTACCCCAAGAACTCCAAACCTTTCGCAGAAGGTCCAGCCACACAGGAAATCGATCTCAAAGTTGTGGTTGAGGATAACTATTGCATTTTCTTTGCCATAGTAGAGGTAGGACTCGGGATCCGTGTACAGTGTGCATTCAGTCCCAGACCACCATTCCAGCACCGCCACCATCTCTAAAAATAGAAGGAAGAGCAGAGGATATTTGAACATATCAACTCTTCTACATTTACCTTTCAAATGCCTGTACGTTACTGTTGTAAAACGCAGGCAGCAGTATAATCTCCCGGCAAAAAATTAGAATAATTATGCATTTATTGCAATCACGCCAACTTTCAGTTATAAATTTGACTTGGTTCTACAGCAGAGGTAAATAAAAAATTACGTATTTGCATCCTGACTTCCTCTTACACTGTTTCAGTAATGGTAATATACGCAGGGTAATTTTCCCTATTGGAAAACAGGATTATACCGTTTATGTACAGCATGTTCTGTACTGTCCTGAGGGCTGTTATTCCACAAGTACAGCATGTACATTCATAGCAGAGCAAGTGGAATGATCGCAATGATTGAAACAAGTCTCTCAGCAGAGACATTTATAAACAGGAACTGTAAGAGAAAATATTCTACAGATATTAAGACTTCCTCTTTGTGTTGCTCTCTGTGGTTATATGACTGTAATCTGTCAAACAGGAAATACTGATTAGGAGAGAACAAACCTGTCAGTGGTGGTCAACCACCATTACAACACATTCTGCCTCTGCTTTTGAAAGAATTTAATTGTGTAATCTGTTCATTTAATATTGAATTAGAGCCTAGGATTACACTTAAAACCACAAAGGTTGTGAACACTTTGGGATTTATATACGTTTCTGTACAAACTACTATAGGCTCATCACAACAGAATCCTTATCTGGAGCATGATAACCCACTCAGATTCCAAGCGGGACATAGTTTTTTGCGTTCTTGTGGGCTGGACAGCCTGCTATCTATGAGGGACAATGACTGACACCAATCCAAGAAGGGAATTTTACGGGGCACTGAGAGTCCACTGCAACTGCTGTACAGATGTTTACCTTTTATTTATTTAATATTCAGTTAAATATCTACCCTTCCCCAAAACCTAATCCTAATGCTAACTTTGACTCATTCATTCATTCATTATCTGTAACCCTTATCCAGTTCAGGGTCGCGGTGGGTCCAGAGCCTACCTGGAATCATTGGGCACAAGGCGTGAATACACCCTGGAGGGGGCGCCAGTCCTTCACAGGGCAACACACACTCACACCTACGAACACTTTGGAGTCGCCAATCCACCTACCGATGTGTTATTGGACTGTGGGAGGAAACCCACGCAGACACAGGGAGAACACACCACACTCCTCACAGACAGTCACCTGGAGCGGGAATCAAACCCACAACCTCCAGGTCCCTGGAGCTGTGTGACTGTGACACTACCTGCTGCGCCACTGTGCCGCCCCACTTTGACACAAAAACAAAATTACCCTAACCCTGAAACTGTTGAGAATCAACCATTTCATGCAGGTGTTTTGTTAACAATCTAAAAGACTAGGCCAGCTAATACAGGGCTGTTTAAATTAAATGGAACTGGATATTCCACATTTTATGATGCCAAGTCATAATCACTGTCCCAAGGAAATACTGTGATGCAAAGCCTATCCCTCAAGCAAGACGTTTCAAAAATGAACATTCACTGACACAGCTCTGCACCAAGGAATGTGTCAAAATAGCATTTAAATCACTGAAAAGCAATTATAGAAAGCATTTGCCTGAGGTTAGTTGCAGCAGTTACTAAATATATCAGTTAACATTTTTTTTTCTTTTCATCAGGGAATTTCAAATAGGGGGTCTTGTGTTGTGGGTCATGAAATGGTCCGGGGAGTGGGGTGGGGTGTGTGTGGTTTTTACAGCCATTTACCAGAAGTTCCCTTTTTTAAAAAAAAAAAAAAAAAAAACCCTGTACTTCATAAATTTGGGGAACTGTCTTTCTTTTTCGTATTGCTCGAAATCTGACCCAGCAGCTCTGATTGTTGAATGAATGCTCTGGCTTTACAGTTCAACTCGCAGCTGCAGGAGAACATTGTATTAGTAGATATTTTTGCACCTTGAATCAACTGCACCACTTCTTT
This sequence comes from Hoplias malabaricus, assembly GCF_029633855.1. NCBI lineage: Eukaryota > Metazoa > Chordata > Actinopteri > Characiformes > Erythrinidae > Hoplias > Hoplias malabaricus. Next base: position 6,996,820 of record NC_089801.1, on the reverse strand, counting down.
CAGTTTTAACAGACAAATCTTACATAGAGCAGATTTGTTCATCAGATGCCCATTTAAAATGTGCTCATACTCACGGCTGCTGACACAGTATGCCAGTCTGCAGTTGAGCTTGCGAGCCAGCTGTTTGTTAATGCACCACAACGGCAGTGTGCAGATCTGAACAAGGTTGACTATGAGGCCGCTGAGCAGGAACACGTAACAGATGACGAGGTGACAAAGGAACTGAGTCTTCAGCAGCCCAAGGAGTCCCATAATTAAAAGTAAAGCTGACTTTACTTTCCCCCTCAGTCTCTACAAATACCTGTAGAGGAGACACAGATAAACAGTAGTTAATTCCAGAGAAACTTAATAATAGCAAGGCTAGAGAAAGGATCAATTTATGCACGAATTGATGTCCTAACTACAGTGTAAGAGTTCTGTCTCGACTCTAAAACCATACGTGCCTGTTTAGCCTGACGGCGCACCTGGTCTGGCTGTTATGTTTTGGCTTTCTCTAGACGATGTGATGTTGTAATACCAGAGATTACATTTCCTTAGCAAACAAACGTAGCAGGTTTAGGGCGTGTCGGAGCCGTTCCCTTAAATACTGGTGATACTACCTGTGCCTTTTCAAGTGCAACAAATTTCTGCAAACGTCCAACTATGCTGCAGCTTGAAGGTTTAATATAAAGCATGTACGTGAATCCACAGAAATAGCAAAGAGAGATTCAGCCGATGTCTGCTGTCAGCAAGTAATCGGATTTTACTCAGTTTAATATTTTCTTATTGTAACCAATGTGTTGCAATTTAATATCATAAAAAATAACAAATAGTAGAGTGACCTTGCCCTGTACATTGCCCTCCACAAATAATGGCATACCTAGCAAACTGGAGTAAAACAGGGTCAGGTTGGGTACAAAATTATTTTATTTTCTTCCTCAAATATAATAAAATAAGCCTGAAAACTAAGCCTTTAGTCAGTGAGTGAGTTGGTGTGCACTTGACTGAGTGTGTGGGTATGTAAGGAAGTATGGAGAGGGTATGTGTGTGAGTGAATTCAAATGTATGGGTATGCATATTTGGCACAGGCCTCTACTAAAAAAAGCTGAAGAGGAATTTAACCCTTCAGCATGACAAAACAACCCAAAACAAGCCACCACACCAACAAAAACTGGCCTCACCAAAAGGCGGCCAACGTTTTAGATTCTAGGCCAGAATCTGTGGGGGTGATGTGAAGAAGGATGTGCACAGAAGATGCCCTCTGACTGATGTGGAGCAAAGAATGTGCCATGTTGATAAAAAGGCCCTTCAAAACCCGTATTACCTTGAAGGCTGTGGGAGAAAAATTGTCCCCTGGGTCCTCAGACCCAATGACAGCTCAAATAACCTGCTCGGCCACGTGGAAGACGTAAGGAGAGCTGAATAAACGTTTTATCCTGTCTTCGTTTATACCTACATAGGCCAACATCATAAACTCAGGACCATCACCACCACAGCCATGGCTCCGAACAGTAGTTAGATGTGTGTGCGTTAACTGTGACTAAGGTCGAGTAACGCAGCTCAGATGATGTGTTGAAGAAAGCAAAGGCATCGTGTAAAAGGCTTTCGCTTTCTCAGGAGCACAACCAAAACGTGTTTGGGCCCCTAAAGGGGGGTAAAAAAGTCACCGAATCGTCCCTCATCTTACTCTGCCCTTTGGAGAGGAGGAATTAGTTTAGTTTTTAATGTGATATACAGTACCTACCTCTTTCTTCGCACCAGGGACGGAAGAACGGATGAATCACTTCATTATCACGCGGAAAAGCCGGAAAGGCGTTTTCTGAGGGAAACACGAGTCGTTTAACGATGTCGGCAAACAAGCTTCAAAAAGAAGACCCAGCGGAGGCTTTCAGTCTATAAACTATCTTCCTTAACGACTCCCTGTTCAGTCTGACTGTTCCCAACGGCTACAAATTGCCTCAGAGGCAGGGTGAATGGAAACCTAGGCCACACCCTATATGTAAACATAGAAGAATAGGCTTCAACGGTTCTCTAAGGACCTATGGGGTTTCTTTCTCGATTATTCTAGAACGCCTCTGTCTCAAGACAGTTACTGGTTTATTCAAATTTCTGATTTGCGATGAGCACCAAACACGTTAACCGACACACTTCGGTAGCCATATGTATAAAGACACCCACTGCACCCTCTACCGGCACATTTAACCCCGCCTTTGTTCGGTTTCAACACTTTCTTTAAACGACACCATGACCATGGACTGTGGAGAGACTTTAACTGTAACTTTGGTGTATATATGAGGCTTATATACCTCATATATACACAGATAATACAGGCACTTTTGAACTGTCCACTCCTGAACGAGTGGTATACTGATTTATACGCAGGTCAGGTCTTGGTTGTCCAATTAATATTCCCGGAAAGAACCTATTAATGTTCCATAGAGTGGGTCTCACTCTGGTTGCACCCATCCTTTTTTTTTTACTTGCAGTACTCTTTTTAAATTGCACCTTTTTGTATGTATACATGTCCTTGCTCAATAAAGTAAAAATATAATAAATAAATCTCCCAAAATAGTAACATTTTAAGGGGGAGACCCTTAACTTTCAGTGGAAGTTTATATAAAATGATTTTATTCCAAGTAATTAATTTTGGAAAATTATTGGCCGTTTCATCATGGAATCTTCACACAATGTGAAGGAAGAAATTGCTGAATTCCAATGATGTCAGAAACTAAAAGTCATCCACAAAGGAGAGGCATCCTTTTAATTGGACAGAGACAATGTGTCATTTTAAAAATTGTCGCTGTCCAAAGAAAAAACTTGTAGCTCAAAAAAATAAATAAATAAATAAATAAAATATATTTTTATTTCTATAAAAAAATATTTTTTACAACATTTGTAGTTCCTGTACGAACCTAAGTGTGGCGCGGTGGCACAGCAGGTGGTGTTGCAGTAACGCAGCTCCAGGGCCCTGTGGTTGTAGGTTCAAGTCCTGCTCCGGGTGACTGTCCGTGAGGAATTTGGGGTGTTCTCCCCGTGTCCGTGTGGGTTTCCTCCCATGGTCCAAAAACACAAGTTGGTAGGTGGATTGGCAACTCAAAAGTGTCCATAGGTGTGAGTGTGAGTGTGTGTGTCACACTGTGAAGGACTGGCGCCCCCTCCAGGGTGTGTTCCTGCCTTGTGCCCAATGATTCCGGATGAGCTCCGGACCCACCACGTCCCTGAACTGGATAAGCGGTTACAGCCAATGAATGAATGAATGAACCTATTAGCGTTCCAGAGAGTGGATCCCCCCGTATCTTCACAATACAATTACAAACATATTTCTCCCAAAGTAACTTTATAGCAGGAGGAAAAACCCTTCTTAACTTTCAGTGGAAGTCAATGTATAAATGTTTTTATTTAAGTTATTTTGGAAGTTTAGTTACATTTATCACTGAATTTTCACACAAGGTGAAGGACAGCTGTTGAGCTCAAATTAAGCTGAAACAGTCACCCGGAGGAAACCCATGCAGACACAGGGAGAACACACCACACTCCTCACAGACAGTCACCCAGAGCTGGAATTGAACCCACAACCTCCAGGCCCCTGGAGCTGTGTGACTGCGACACTACCTGCTGCACCACCGTGCCGCCAAAGCTAAAACTTCACAAAATGTATGTTTGGAGAGTGACATGTACAAAACATCTGATAAATACAGGTCAGTTATCAGTATAATGGCTGTTTAAAAAGTGTAATAGAATCTTTAGTGAAAACAAATCTTTAACAAACCTAAGGGTGCACATTAAAATGAGCCCTGCTTGGTGTAATCACCAAATTAGCCACGGTACATCAGTGAGAGAATTAATGGACCAGTGAATGAATGAGTTGACCGGTGAAGCTGCTGAAGCAAGTGGAATGAATTTAGCATGGTCAGACACATGACTTAACAAGGTATAACAAAGTCCGTTGCTACTAATGTTCTGCTTGAATAATGTGCTGATCTACAACCGTTATTCCCTGACGATCTGCTTGACTTCACTTGACCTCATAACCAGTTGCACCACATGTATGATTCTGCACTTGGCGTCAACTTAGGGACTATAGCTGTTTCTACCAATCCACTGCTCTGTCAGACCTCAGCTCTCCATTTTAGCATACTTCACTGTATATTGTGACAAAATGCTGAGGGAATACTGTTTTTGCCTAGCTGTAGATACATATAACCAGGAAAAGCTAGCCTCTTATTACAGTAATCTTAATTATATTATATAACTGTTCAAAACATGAGCACACATGGTAGGTGCTTGAAATGTTCCAGTCCATTGTGAAAGATAGACTAATAAACTATAGATGGCACTTAGACATCATTTTGCAAAATGGGTGATGTCAGCAGATAATTGTGATCATGATTTGGAGATCGATGATGTGTGATCTTCAGCAAAGTAGAAGGCCATCCAGAACCCAAAAGCCAGGGTGCGTCATGGCATGAAACTGTGTCAAAGGTAACTTTCATTTCCGTGATACCACCATAAATGCTAAAACATGCATATAACATGTGCTGCCTTCAGCAAGACATATTTTCCATTGATGGCCATGCATATTAAAAGCATATTCTGCATGTACTATAAAGGCATGCCTCATGGGCACTGGACTGGCTGGTGTGTAGTCCTGACCTTCAGATAATGTGCTGCATTTTAAAACCTAACATTGTTAGGTTAGGTTTTACATGTATATCTCTACATTGTTGCACACCTTAAGGCTTGTGTGCAGGAAGAATGGGACAGTATTTACATTTCAGTTGCTTCATCGCTTGGTGTCTTAAGGTTCTTAACGTTTTTTAACTGTTGTGAAAATAAATGACAACATAGTGGTAAATGCTTAACTGTTTAAAGCCTTTAGAAAAATGCTGAAAGTGTGACAATGAAATTCATTGTTTATATAAAAAATCAAATACAATTCATGAGGTAAAGCATCAAGTACTTTTGTGTTGTTTCAATGTAACACAGATTAAAGATCATTTACAAATGTGCTTTATTTTTCCATATACATTCTCTATACCAGGGGTCGGCAACCTTTACCACTCAAAGAGCCATTTGGACCCATTTCACACAGTAAAGAAAACACCCGGAGCCACAAAACCCTTTTGAAATTTTAAATGAAATAACACTGCACATAACTGTTTTTTTTTTTTTGCCTTTGTGCTATGTATAAACAAACTATACTGTGTTACATTTATGAAATCAACAACTGCAGAGAAAATGAAATAACATTTCTGCATGCAACAAAACATTTTTAAATAGTAAAATACTCAATGTCTAATGTCAATGTCAATTGTAGTAATGAAAAAACAAAACATTTTTAACTCCGAAAAAAAGACGTTGGGTTGACGGTTAAGTAAAGTACTCAATATCTATTTGAGTCCTTGTAGTAATGGGAAAAAAACGTACTTAAAGTATCCACTGGCAGCAAACAAATATGCTGTCCTCTCTCTGCGTGCCGTCATTATTTTACTGACGCCGTGCAGTCAGCTGTCAAAAAGTTCAAGAAGCCGCACACTGGCGGGTGTCGCACGTTGGAAGTTGTGACGTGTATTAAGAGCGACAAAAATATTTTAAATATTAAATATTAAAATATTTTAGATGTTACAAGATCGCCATAATCTTCATAGAATTACATTTTGAAAATGAACGAACCAAAATAAAATACATTTTAATTAAATACTCATTAATTATTTTCAAAAGCTGAGCCGCAACAGAGGGATCAAATAGCCGCATGCGGCTCTGGAGACGCGGGTTGCCGACCCCCTGCTCTATACCATCCCAACTTTTTTGCGCTGTATAGCAGAGATTCTAAATTTACAAACCAAGTCAATTTCGTGACTAACCTAGGGGGTAGGGACTAGGGAGCAATAGAAGATTCGAGCAGACTTCCTCTAGCGCGCCCTGTCGCAGTGCTATGACCAAACCACTGATTTCAGCCAATCAGAAACGCTCTTCAGTTTGAAACCAAAGCGGATATTTTAATTGGGTTCCCGTTATTGTCGCTTCAGTTTTATAGAAAATATCAACAGCGTTTAAAAGCATCGTCGAGGGGATATGCTCTGAGGTATTTTTGTTTTAATGAAGATACCGTGCTGTCTAAGATTCACAGACCGATGAGTTGGCAGCGCTTTAGATGGTTACTCCAGCGTTTTTGTGACTGTCTGAATGC
>NC_089801.1:6653151-6685651 GCF_029633855.1 Hoplias malabaricus | reverse complement strand
GCGTCTTTTGGGCGACGTACGCGGTTCTGCACCTTGGGGTTCGAACCCCCGAATCCAAACTCCTTTAGTGCCGACCCATAGAGATCCACCTCGCCATCGCTGCTGCATTCCATCTGGAGGTTGACGGCTCGGACCTCTCGGAATTCCCGGAAGGTCATAAGTGGGAAGCGTACACCTGCCATCAGTTCCCGGGCGAGGGGCAACCTCTCTTCTGGCTCGGCCTCAATCCACGTCACTACCGCCCTAAAGACCGCCAGCTCGGACGAAGCGCACAGGCCGTCGCGGCTCAGGACGTCCAGCAGCTTCTCGGGCCGCAGGTCTAGGAACTTGGGAGTGGCCGCAACCTCCTGGAAGTGAACAAGGACAAAGTCTTCGGCCTTTTCCAGCAAATCTACCAGCATGTAGGCTTCGGCAAACGCAGCAATGTCCAGGCAGCTGTGGATGTCTATGTGCTGCTCTAGAAAGTGGAGGCAGAGTGAGAGCGCAGGTTGGAACTGTAACTGAAGTGCGCTACTAGTGCGCTCAAAGATACAATCCCAGTCCAGAGCCAGATCCCCACTGTAGCAGCAGTGAAGCAGAGCGCCCAGGTCATCGGCCCCCATCAGCCGCAAGGAAACGGATGCTTGTTGACTCTCCCTCATCCCGCTGCTGAACATGGCGCGGAAGTAGTCACTGCTCACTGAGAGGAGGACCTTGTGTGCTGTAAGAGTGCCGAAAAATCCAGACATTTACCTGATATTTCACAGAACAAAGTGTAAATAACGACATGGAAATTATGAATGACACTCGGTTTAGTGCAGGGCTTTAACTCTAGTCCCGGAGTCCAGCACAGTGTGGTACTCTCTCTGAGGTCCAGTGTGACAGTGTGGTACTGTCTCTGCTCACACACCTGATCCAACTCATCTGTTAATGCCAGGTTTAGTGTGTGTTTCAGCAGAAACACCACAGTCACCAACATTTAACTGCTTTCCAGTGAAAGCCCTGTATCTGTGTGTGTGTGTGTGTGTGTGTGTGTGTGTGTGTGTGTTTAGTTGAACACAGCAGCTGTCCTTCACACGGTGTGTAAATCTTATGATGAATGACCAATAGAAATGCTCCAAAATTACTCTCAATTAAACGTTTCTACAGTGACTTCCACAGAAATTTAAGAAGGATTTTCTTAAGAATCACTCTTCAGAACTATGTGCTTTGTATAATGTAGTAGTATGTGGTTGGAATACGTTTTTAAACCTATAAGTGATTGAATAAAGTAGTGATGTGTGGATTATTATAAGCAGACAACAGAGAATCAGTCATACACTCCACTAGGGGGCAGTGTCACGAACGCAGGCTCAGGAACTGAACACGTGGTCTCTCAGTGGTACAGAAAACTCGTGTCTCTTTACCTGGGAAAGCTCTTCCTTCGGCCTCCAGCTCCACATCACACCCCACACCCTCCTCCCACAGCTGCCGAAGGGAGCGGAGACTGACCGCCAGCTGTTCTCCAGCAGAGATATTCCTCAACTCTTCCTCCCCTTTCCCTTCATCTCTCTTTCTCTCCCTCTTCTCTTCTTCTCCACACAGCTCCAGAACTCTGGGAACTCTCAAACGGAGAGCAGCGGTCTGAACCTGATCCCGAGACTCATTGCCGAGGCCAGCGACGGTCCCTGTGTAGGCAAACCGCAGCACTGCAGACAGTCCCCGATCGGACACACTGGGACACAGCGGTAGAAACATCTCCGTACCTCCCTCCTGCTCCTGGAGCATCTGCCGGACGAGCGGACTGACCGCGGCCAGGACCAGAGAGTGAACGCGGAGGATACTCCCATCCCCGACCTCTAGCGTCAGGTCCGTGAGGACAGACGACTTCCTAAGCTCCTCCAGAGCCCGGAAAACCTCGGCTGGGTACACGTCCCGGCCGTATCTCTGCACCTCCTGCCGCTCTTCATCGTCCTTCGTGTTCCCGTTCCACGCGTCCTCCTTCTCCTGTCTGAGCCCCATTCTGCTGTCGTTGTAGGCCTTGATCCACCTTAACTTCCTGTCCTCCTCCTCAACCCTCTCCCCTCCTTCCTCAATCGCCTTCTTCCTTTTCTCTTTCTCTCTCCTCCATCTCTCCTCCCATTCCATGGGCAGATATCTCCTTGTGAACTCCATGGCTCTGTGTGTTTACATTGGGGTACACTCTTCTCGACTGAGCTCTGTTTGCACAGCTCTCACCTGCCGCCCCGAGGAGCTCCAGGAGTAAACAACGTTCTAAGTTTAGCTGCTGGTCAGAAGATTGAATGTCTGTTGACCTGTGGTCTTTAGAGTTTTAGAAAGTCAGCTTTTATATCGAGGCCAAGACTATGATTAACAGAGTGTGAGTCGACACCCAAACGAATCGAGTCAAGACCGAGTCTCTCCAAAGTCAGGTGCAGTTTAAACCTAGAGATTAACTTCACACATCACAGTGAACGCTTAGAATCATGTGCTTCATTTCACTTCATTCATTCATTCATTCATTCACTCACTCTTTCCCCTGATCAGGTCACAATGTGTCTGAGGCTACACAGATTTCACTGGGTGCACGGCAGGAACACACTGTCTCTCTCTGTCACACACACACACACACACACCCACACACACACACACTCTCTCACACACACACACACACACACACTCTCTCTCACACACACACACAGAACACACTCTCTCTCACACACACTGAACACTCTCTCTCACACACACACTGAACACACTCTCTCACACACACACTGAACACACTCTCTCTCACACACTGAACACACTCTCTCTCTCTCTCTCTCTCTCTCTCTCTCTCTCTCACACACACACACACACACTAAACACACACACACACTGAACACACTCTCTCTCTCACACACACTGAACACTCTCTCTCTCTCTCTCTCTCACACACACACACACTAAACACACACACACACTGAACACACTCTCTCTCTCTCTCTCTCTCACACACACACACACACTAAACACACACACACACTGAACACACTCTCTCACACACACTGAACACTCTCTCTCTCTCACACACACACTGAACACACTCTCTCTCTCTCTCTCTCACACACACACACTAAACACACACACACACTGAACACACTCTCTCACACACACTGAACACACTCTCTCTCTCACACACACACTGAACACACTCTCTCTCTCACACACACATTGAACACACTCTCTCTCTCACACATACAATGAACACACTCTCTCTCTCACACACACACTGAACACACACTCTCTCTCTCTCACACACACACACTAAACACACACACACACTGAACACACTCTCTCTCTCACACACACACTGAACACACTCTCTCTCTCACACACACACTGAACACACTCTCTCTCTCACACACACACTGAACACACTCTCTCTCTCTCACACACACACTGAACACACTCTCTCTCTCGCACATACACTGAACACACTCTCTCACACACACACTGAACACACTCTGTCACACACACACACACACACACACTAAACACACTCTCTCTCACACACACACACTGAACACACTCTGTCACACACACAAACACTGAACACACTCTCTCTCTCACACACACACACTGAACACACTCTCTCTCTCGCACATACACTGAACACACTCTCTCACACACACACTGAACACACTCTGTCACACACACACACACACACACACTAAACACACTCTCTCTCACACACACACACTGAACACACTCTCTCTCACACACACACACTGAACACACTCTCTCTCACACACACACACACTGAACACACACTCTCTCTCACACACACACACACACACTGAACACACTCTCTCTCACACAAACACACTGAACACACTCTCTCTCTCACACACACAAACACTGAACACACTCTCTCTCTCTCACACACACACTGAACACACTCTCTCTCTCGCACATACACTGAACACACTCTCTCACACACACACTGAACACACTCTGTCACACACACACACACACACACACTAAACACACTCTCTCTCACACACACACACTGAACACACTCTCTCTCACACACACACACTGAACACACTCTCTCTCACACACACACACACTGAACACACACTCTCTCTCACACACACACACACACACTGAACACACTCTCTCTCACACAAACACACTGAACACACTCTCTCTCTCACACACACATACACTGAACACACTCTCTCTCTCACACACACATACACTGAACACACTCTCTCTCTCACACACACACACACACACTGAAAACACTCTCTCTCACACAAACACACTGAACACACACTTCTCTCACACAAACACACTGAACACACACTCTCACACAAACACACTGAACACACACTCTCTCTCTCACACACACTGAACACACACTCTCTCACACACACACACTGAACACACTCTCTCACACACACACTGAACACACTCTCTCTCACACACACACTGAACACACTCTCTCTCACACACACACTGAACACACTCTCTCTCTCTCACACACTGAAAACACTCTCTCCCTCACACACACACACATTGAACACACTCTCTCTCACACACACAGACACACTGAACACACTCTCTTTCACACACACTGAACACACTCTCTCTCACACACACACACACTGAACACACTCTCTCTCTCTCACACACACACACGCACACACTGAACACACTCTCTCTCTCACACACACTGAACACACTCTCTCTCTCACGCACACACACACAGAACACACTCTCTCTCTCACACACACACACTGAACATACTCTCTCTCACACACACACACACACTGAACACACACTCTCTCTCACACAAACACACTGAACACACACTCTCTCTCACAGTCACACACACACACACTGAACACACACTCTCTCTCTCACACACACACACACACACACTGAACACACACTCTCTCTCACACTCACACATTTAACACACTCTCGCTCACACACACTGAACACACAATCTCTCTCTCACACACACACTGAACAAACACACACACACTGAACACACGCTCTCTCTCACACACACTGAACACACACTCTCTCTCACACTCACACATTTAACACACTCTCTCTCTCACACTCTCACACACACAGAACACACTCTCTCACACACACTCACACACACACACACACACACACTCTCTCTCACACACTGAACACACACTCTCTCTCTCTCTCTCACACACACACACACACACTAAACACACACACACACTGAACACACTCTCTCTCTCACACACACTGAACACTCTCTCTCTCTCTCTCTCTCACACACACACTGAACACACTCTCTCTCTCTCTCACACACACACTGAACAAACACACACACACTGAACACACGCTCTCTCTCTCACACACACACACACACACTGAACACACACTCTCTCTCACACTCACACATTTAACACACTCTCTCTCTCACACTCTCACACACACAGAACACACTCTCTCACACACACTCACACACACACACACACACACACTCTCTCTCACACACTGAACACACACTCTCTCTCTCTCTCTCACACACACACACACACACTAAACACACACACACACTGAACACACTCTCTCTCTCACACACACTGAACACTCTCTCTCTCTCTCTCTCTCACACACACACTGAACACACTCTCTCTCTCTCTCACACACACACTGAACAAACACACACACACTGAACACACGCTCTCTCTCTCACACACACACACACACACTGAACACACACTCTCTCTCACACTCACACATTTAACACACTCTCTCTCTCACACTCTCACACACACACAGAACACACTCTCTCACACACACTCACACACACACACACACACACACTCACTGGTGCAGGGAGAGGCTCGTGTCCAGTCGGATGGGGGTTGTGGGCGATTCTTGCCCACAGTTTTGCTTTGGGGAATTTACAGCTCTTAATATTTTTACATTCTGTTTCAATCCTGAACTTCAATATAAAGCTGTTTAAAGCGAGTGGAGCGGTGCATAAAGTCAAACTAAAGCTCTTCCCAGAAACACAAGGACCTCAGGCTTCACTGAGGCACAGGCTGCGTTCCAAATCCAAGTCTGAGGCTGAGCTCGGCTGCTTTTGGAGCCGTTTCGATTTCCAGGACATAACAGACGTATCCTTCATGGCCCTCAGTTACCCACAATTCTCTGCACACGTACAGCGCACTGGAGAAAATAAACAAGACGCCGAGAAAAAACAGAGCTTCAGAAGTTTCAGGAGCAGAGTTCATTTACCGTTAAAGTGTAAAATAACGAAATTATTAAAATATTTGTCTCTAAACTGTATTTAATCAAAAAGATCATTGCCATATCACAGTAGGAGTATTTTATATTTTTTATTTAGTGGTGTATTATTTAAATCCCAGTTGAAATGTAAAGGTTTAAGGTGGAAGTAAGAGTTTTAATAACATTTATATTAGTATTATTTAGCAGGATAATAATAATCAGATACAGTCTGCTTTAACGGAGGCAGATCAGACCTTTACAGGGACGTCACGACGCAGCCTCTTCTCTCGCTCCATCTGTGTGTCCTCTGTTACTAAAGAGTCTTCATGGGACGGTCCTACAGAGGACACACACCACCCCGGCCGCAGCCTCGGCTTTGGAACGCAGCTACTGACCCCCTGCAGTCATTATCTACAGAGTGTGGGTGCCATCCGGTGGCCAAGGTTGGGTTTCACAGTCAAACTCAGAGAAATCTGAATAATTCACTAATCAGCCACACCATCTTCTCAGCAGGGGCCACTGTGACCAGTCCTTCAGTAAATTCAGGTACTCATCTGAACACATGCCACTGCAGAGCTGAGACCTGACCTGAAACCTCTCCAGAGCGTAACACTGCCCCTCAGAGGCCTGTACAGTGGGCAGGATTTTAAACTTGGTGTATCTAGGCAAGTCATTAAAAATATATTCTTGTTACAGTGGCACCCCGGTGAGCAGCAAAATCTGCTTGAGGAAGATTTCCAGGGGGGGATAGAAGAGGAAATATAAGAGAAAAAAGATATAAAAATATTCCAGCATCAAGATGAATCCCATTTCATAATATTTTCGACTGTCCTCTCGCCCTGGAGCTGAGTTACAGGGTGCAGTGGTTAAAAGCTCTCCCTATGACACAGGACAACCCTTCAAGGCCCTGATCATCAGAACACAAATAAAACAGAGCAGCGCTTCATTCCCAGGCGAGTAGTGCCACTCTGTAGCAGCTCTGCACCAGTCTGCAGTGATATCGGAGGAAAATGTACACATTTGTCAGCATTAACAAGGCGTCATAACTTTCTGTTTGGACCTCTGTTTGAAAAACTTCACACTTCACCCCAAACCCGAATAAGAACTGAGGACCCCCCCCCCCCCCACCCAGGGGAAACAGCAAGGGGGCAAGGGAGGAAATGGGATTCACCGTTATAGTGATTTTACACCAAGGGACTGGAAGGGTTCCAGTCTGTGAACCTGATTTAGAACACTTCTGCATGATTCCACTGGCATAAACAGGTTCCAGAACCAGAAAATTAGGTTACCAGCTGGAACCAAACAACACTCTGTTCTTCAGCAGGAACCGTGAGACCATCCGTGAGTGAGTGGAGAGATAAAGAAGCTCCAGAAAGAGCTCAGAGCCTGAAATAAAATGTAATGGTGCAGTGGAGCTGGACGGTCATTTACAGAGTGTTGGAGTTAAATAAAAAGTATTAAAACAGGAACCTGCTCTGTTTGTCTGTGTTTCTGGGGCATTTTTGTTTAATCATCTCTGCTGTTCACTAGTTCCACAGGACGACGCCGAACTCGCATCATAGAACCGCTATTAGTGCAAACAAGGACTGACACCTGTGAACGACCCTCACTGACCTCGAGGAACCCGGGTTCTTCAGGCGATGAGGTTTACGACACAATTTAAACCAAGAAAAAAAGTCCCACACAGATTTTTACATAATAAAAGCACACACATTTTAATGGATGAAAAGGGTGGAGTTCAGTAAACATTTTGTCGGTGGCACTACTTACATTCAGAATTACTGCAATTATCAATTATAACCATCAATCCCGGAGACGCACGAAAAGCAACAGAAGCACATCTGAAGGTAACAAACAGTAAGAGCTTATGCAGCATGTTTTCTTTTCTTTTTTCTTTTTTTATCTTTTCATCAATACAACAGAGACACTGCATTGTTCACAATACGTTTATGAGTACAGCTTAAAAAGACAGAGGGTCTGCAGCGGGTCGGTCGAGACCTGGGAAGTCTTATGAAAATCAAAAACAGGAGACCAGACCCTCTCTGGAGGAAGGAAGTGCATTGGATCCATGCAACACACCTTCACCTGGACCAGGTGAGCAGCCAGACGCTCACCTCTCCAGCCCAGCAGCCAAGGCTTCCAACAGGGGGGGTGGGGGTGGGGGGGTAGAAAAGAAGCGTTAGTTTAATAGAATCCACAGCAGCAGAGAAAAGGATCAGGTTTGTCCGTCGTTCACCCGATCCACGAAAAAATAACAAGGAAACAACACCTCAGTCTTCCTGTAGATGGCAGCGTGAACATTAGATACATCCAGACACCGCTAACATTTACCACTAAAGAGGACGACTCCTTGTAGCTAGGAAAAGGGTTCTCTCCCGAGTCTAGAACCACAGCTTTCGGGGGGTTTGGGGGGGGATCAGTCGTGATTCAAGGGGGGGTCAGGGGCGTCAGTCGTGTTTTGGGGAGGTCAGTGGTATTTTAGAGGGGTGGGGAGGGGTTTGTTGTATTTTAAAGGGGGGTGGTCAGTCAGTGAGAAGGAGGCAGTTTCAAAGGGAGATGAAACAACACAGAAACCAAAAGATGATCCAGAGTTGACAGTGAAACGAGACCCCCCCCCAGCCCCCCACGGTTTGGCCCTCGCCCTCCTGAGCTCAGGCCTCCTCCCCGGGTTTGTGACACTGGAATGTTTGCCAGCCTTCATCATCTCAGTAACATCTGGCTTTAAAGAAACTTTTATTTTCCTTTTAAAATAATTATAATCATTGAAATCAGAAACGCTTCCAGATCAAAAGGTTTTTAGATCAAAATAAATAAAAAAAGAAAAAGAAAACCAAAGAACACAGAACTTTAAAATGTATTAGATGTAATATACACATGGAAGACAACATATACAATATTAAAACACTTCCCTAACGTCGATACACTCGCTCCTGTTAGAACAAGGCCCTGTTCACCCCCCGCTCCTCTCTCGGCCGATTAGAAACTACTGTCGCTTGCGCGGTGCTATGAACAAGTTAAATGAACAAAATAAAATAAAAATACTAACAGAAACATCAAAAATAAAACAGTAAGGAAGCCCACCGAAATGTCATTCCGCCTTTTTTTCAACAGTAACTTCCGCAAAAACACAGATTAACTCTTTAACATATAAAAATACTATACCAAAAAAAGAAATACAAATATATATTAGAATCTGTTAGGCATTTCTGTATAAAGAGAGGACTAAAGGAGTTAGGTTACATCAGGAAAGGAACTCAAATAAAAAACATGAAACAATGCGAAAAAGCATTGAAATAAAAAAACAAACAGAAACTAAAACGACAGAAATAAAGACGTTACATTTCAGAACGCAAGTCTTTCCAACATGCAACAATTTGCACGAGTAATACTGCAGGTGTGGGAGGGGAACAGACGGTTCCTCCTGCTCACATTGAGGGGTAGAGGGGGAGAGGGGGGCAGGTTATTTCCCATCGCTAAGGCAATGCATGCTGGGAGAACGGTCAACACAGGACGCTGGCTTCTCTGTACAGTGTGGGAGCCATTCACACCTCTCGGCTAAACAAACCCCCTCTGAAAACGTCACCACTGTTCAGAGGGGGCGCTGTTCAACACCGTGGCAGAAGAATGTACCGGAACTTAGCGACAAACACTGGGAGGAATAAAGACCAGACATCTCCTGGAGGAGGCGGTGTGCTCAGCCGAGGGCCGGGACTGCGGCCCCTCGACGGCAGTAAGAACAGTAACTACAGTCCCTATGTGGCGGTGGACATCGCATTACGACAAGCATGCAACGCATGAAACTACTCCATGACCGGACGGCGTCGTCAGTCTCACGCTCGGTTACGGCTGCCGTGCTTCGGCTCCTGAACACACCCCAGGTTTCACCGGGGAACAGAAACGACAGTGCAAACAAACAAACAAACAAACAAACCAAAAAAACACAGGGAAATACAAAACCATTTTCCACAGACGCAGAGAAAAACAAGGTGGCCCCAACCGGGGCGTCTCGGAACGCACAGTGGAAGTTTAATGTGGTTGAACGTGGATAAGCCCTCTCTTCCCTAAGCAACCGTACAAGGTAATGGCACCAGGAGCTCGCGCTCACAATACGGTCAGGTGGGTGGCTAAAGAAGGCCAGGCACCTACCGCTGATCCCCACAGACCCTAATCGGCTTCTCACAGTGACCCGCAGGACACGGGTTCTTCAAGCCGTATCTCCCCTAGGACACAAGTTGGACGCTCCCTGCCCTCACTGAGTTCCTCCTCCAGATTCTCAAAGCTCACTCTCGCTCCCCGGTGGCACCACCTCCTGCGCTGTAGCTGTGTAGACGTGGTACAGAAAGGTCGGTCAGTGGCTGTGTGGACGTGAGGACACATGAGGAGCAACTCTACGCACCTATAGCTCAGTGACGATGGTACTCACGGGGCCGTGGTGTCATCACAGTTACTGAGATGCCGTTCTGGAACCTCATCAACAAAGATGACAGTCTGTGCTGGAGGGAGCGCAGGAAAATGTCCAACGCCCCCTTAATACTCGAACGCCCTTGTTTCTGAGCTGTAGCTAACCAGCTAGGTCTCTCAGGACCCCTCTGTTCGCGGAGATGACCTTGTGTCGAGACTGAGTCTGGACGGATGGATGGAAAGGCTTGGAATTTCAGGCTGCGAATGGAAACCATGCGACACCTGCTCGGAAAACAACATCTCTCGAAACTCAGCCGCCCTTTTGCTCATATTTTAAACAATGTTTCACAGATACAATGATTTTTTTTCTACTGTTTTCGCATTTTGATGTTTCTTTTTTTTGTCTGATGCCGTACAAAGTCCTATATTTTACAAACATCGTTGTCCATAATATATAGATAAGTTTTAATATATATTTCTGTATACTCTCTCTCTCTCTCTCTCTCACTCTCTCATGCTCTCTCTCTTTCCCCCTCCAGTTTCTCTATGACTCTGCGACGACGGCGGTGGGGTGGGGTTGTGGGGTCGCTGTAGCAGGGGGTGGGGGACACGCTACATGCACCCCACGCAGCCGCACTTGATGGTCTTCTCCACTTCTTCGCTGAAGGAGGTGCCGTCGCTGCACTCGAAGGTGTATTTCCGGCGCTTCATCCTCTGGCTGGCGCAGCAGGCACCCGTGTCGCAGGCTCCACTGCACTCCACCCACGACACCATGCGCGTGGTCTGGCAGATGGCGTATCCGCGCTGCACCTGGTAGAAATCCCGAACCGGCTCCCCACGGCATTCCGACTCTAAACAAGAAATACAGAGCGGATAAGTGTGACTCCTCGGGGTCAGAACACCACCCCCAGATTAAAGATCAAATCTGACAGTTAATTCTATAAAATAAGAAAAGGGAAACGGCATTTTATTCCAATTATAATCATTCAAATTAGTTCATCGTCTGCTGCATTTCCTAAGGCAGATGTCTGACTTATACAAAGAAAACCTAACTGTTTCAGCTCCTGAAGAGCGTGTGATGCTCTCCATAGCCAACACTACCCTTAGACCAGTGGATCTCAGAGAGGTCCTGGTTGACCCGGGTTCCTCTGCTCCCTGATACAGATCTTATTAACACCCCACTCTAAAGGTGAAGAGCGATGGAGTGAAACTACAACATTCAGGGCAGAGATCCCCAGGACCAGGGCAGAGAGGCTATTTATTTTTTAATAATATTTACTACTACAAACCAGATTCCAAAAAAGTTGGGACACTAAACAAATTGTGAATAAAAACTGAATGCAATGATGTGGAGACGGCAAATGTCAATATTTTATTCGTAATAGAACATAGATGACAGATCAAAAGTTTAATCTGAGTAAATGTAACATTTTAAAGGAAAAATATGTTGATTCAAAATTTCACAGTGTCAACAAATCCCAAAAAAGTTGGGACAAGGCCATTTTTTACCACTGTGTGGCACCCCCCCTTCTTCTTACAACACTCAACAGACGTCTGGGGACAGAGGAGACCGGTTTCTCAAGTTTAGAAATAGGAATGCTCTCCCATTCATGTCTAATACAGGCCTCTAGCTGTTCAATCGTCTTGGGCCTTCTTTGTCGCACCTTCCTCTTTATGATGCTCCAGATGTTCTCTATAGGTGAAAGATCTGGACTGCAGGCTGCCATTTCAGTCCCAGATCCTTCTCCTACGTAGCCATGATGTTGTGATTGCTGCAGAATGTGGTCTGGCATTATCTTGTTGAAAAATGCAGGGTCTTCCCTGAAAGAGATGACGTCTAGATGGGAGCATATGTTGTTCTAGAACCTGAACATAGTTCTCTGCATTAATGGTGTCTTTCCAGACATGCAAGCTGCCCATGCCACAAGCACTCATGCAACGCCATACCATCAGTGATGCAGGCTTCTGAACGGAGCGTTGATAACAACTTGGGTTATCCTTGTCCTCTCTGGTCCGGATGACATGGCGTCCCAGTGTTCCATAAAGAACTTCAAATCGTGACTCATCTGACCACAGAACAGTCTTCCATTTTGCCACACTCCATTTTAAAAGACCCCTGGCCCAGTGCAAACGTCTGAGCTTGTGGAGCTTGCTTAGAAATGGCTTCCTCTTTGCACTGTAGAGTTTCAGCTGGCGACGGTGGATGGCACGGTGGATTGTGTTCACTGACAGTGCTTTCTGGAAGTATTCCTGAGCCCATTCTGTTATTTCCTTGACAGTGGCGTTCCTGTTTGAGGTGCAGTGACGTTTAAGGGCCCGGAGATCACGAGCATCCAGTAGAGTTTTACGGCCTTGACCCTTACGCACAGCAATTGTTCCAGATTCTCTGAATCTTTTGATGATGTTATGCACGGTTGATGATGATAACTTAAAAGTCTTTGCTATTTTACGCTGGGTAACACCATTGTGGAATCGCTGCACTATCTTTCTGCGCAACAATGGTGGAATTGGTGATCCTCTTACCATCTTGGCTTCAGAGAGACACTGACACTCTGAGAAGCTCTTTTTATACACAATCATGTTGTCAATTGACCTAATTAGTGTTACTTGGTCTTCCAGCTGTTCGTTATATGCTCAATTTCCTTTTTCCAGCCACTTATTGCTACTTGTCCCAACTTTTTTGGGATTTGTTGACACTGTGAAATTTTGAATCAACATATTTTTCCTTTAAAATGTTACATTTACTCAGATTAAACTTTTGATCTGTCATCTATGTTCTATTACGAATAAAACATTAACATTTGCCATCTCCACATCATTGCATTCAGTTTTTATTCACAATTTGTTTAGTGTCCCAACTTTTTTGGAATCCGGTTTGTAAATATTTATTTTTTAAAACAAAAAAAATGACCTAAAACTAGACAAAATATATATAACAATCACCATATATAACAATAATTAAGTGACTAAAATGAGGCTGAGACTAAACCTAAATCAAATATTACCCTGTTGGAGCCCACACTCATCCTCACTAAACGGGTTTGGTTTGGTCGGGATTTGAGGAAGTGTATCGGTGCGGATTTCTCGGAAGGACGCTCACCTGCGTCACACAATTCTCCGGTGTAGCCACTCTCGCAGTGGCAGTACGCATCGCCTGTGTCCGAGATCTGGCAGCGGCCATGTTTGCACTGCAGCCGTCTGCATGGGTTGAAGAGCTCCCCCTGCTGGTTGCACAGAGCACCACGATACCCATCTTGGCATTCGCAGCGGTAGGACTGCATGTCCAGGGGAATACATCTGCCATGCACACACCTGCAGGAAAAGAAGGATTTACACTCAAAAGACACAAACTATTTAACGTCACAACAGAGCAAGAGACACAAGGAGCAGATTCTACTCGAGACCAGGCTCTGTTCAGGCTGCAAGCCCATTTCAGCCCCATCGGCCCACATCAGTCCACATCGGCCAGCGCAGCGGACGCTGTTTCTCCCGAGAGGATGTACTCACTTGCTTCCTTGGCAGGGGTTGGCAGCGAGCTGATCGCAATGCGGCCCGCTCCAGCCCGGCTGGCAGTGGCAGATGGGGCCCGCGGCTGCGTCCGGTTGGCAGATACCGTGCAGGCAGTAGATCTTTCGGCAGGGCTCGCAGCCCGGAACAACCCCAGGTTTCATCTGCGTCTTGGTGAAGTCCTGCAGCTCGTTGTTGATGTACAGGTTCTGGATGCAGCCATGGAAGCTGGAACCATTCTGGATCTGCCACATGCGCAGTGTGGAGGAGTGGACGTCCAGAGGCATGCCTGAGGTTCAGGGAACAGCGAGAGCAGAGAGACAGAGAAGAGATTAAAGCCAGGTGAAGAGGGATTCGAGGACACACTGACACAGTAAACACAGGGCTGGCGTGGGAGTGATGGGGCGTGGCGAAGGGGGTAGGAATATTTCAAAGAGCCATGTTCCACACCTGAACTCGCACCGCTAACGGAACTGGTGAGAAGATCTTCAACTGACAGAGCACCGAGGCTACTGCCATCTGCCAGAGTCGATAACCACTCTCGCAAAATGTTCACACTCTACTTCTTCCATAATTCCAAGAAGAACTAATTCTGTATCTTGTTTCCTGCTTGTTGAAGTGGGTTGAAACCAGCTTTTCACAGTCCAGCCTCAGACGAGCCATCCACCCTCCGTTACTGGCTTTAGACTCATTTTATTCACCTTATAATCATCATCACTGCACTCTCAATTACTTCCTTTACACTCACTGTATTTACCTCCTAATCATCATCACTACACCCTCCATTACTGACTTTACACTCACTGTATTCACCTCCTAATCATCATCACTACACCCTTCATTACTGACTTTACATTCACTGTATTCACCTCCTAATCATCACTACACCCTCCATTACTGACTTTACACTCACTGTATTCACCTCCTAATCATCATCCCTACACCCTCCATTACTGACTTTACACTCACTGTATTCACCTCCTAATCATCATCACT
The DNA here is from genome assembly GCF_029633855.1 of Hoplias malabaricus. Classification (NCBI taxonomy): domain Eukaryota; kingdom Metazoa; phylum Chordata; class Actinopteri; order Characiformes; family Erythrinidae; genus Hoplias; species Hoplias malabaricus. Next base: position 6,670,516 of record NC_089801.1, on the reverse strand, counting down.
ACACCCTCCATTACTGACTTTACACTCACTCTATTCACCTCCTAATCATCATCACTACACCCTCCATTACTGACTTTACACTCACTGTATTCACCTCCTAATCATCATCACTACACCCTCCATTACTGACTTTACACTCACTGTATTCACCTCCTAATCATCATCACTACACCCTCCATTACTGACTTTACATTCACTATATTCACCTCCTAAACATCACTACACCCTCCATTACTGACTTTACATTCACTGTATTCACCTCCTAATCATCATCACTACACCCTCCATTACTGACTTTACATTCACTGTATTCACTTCCTAATCATCATCACTACACCCTCCATTACTGACTTTACACTCACTGTATTCACCTCCTAATCTTCATCACTACACCCTCCATTACTGACTTTACATTCACTGTATTCACCTCCTAATCATCACTACACCCTCCATTACTGACTTTACACTCACTGTATTCACCTCCTAATCATCATCACTACACCCTCCTTTACTGACTTTACACTCACTGTATTCACCTCCTAATCATCATCACTACACCCTCCTTTACTGACTTTACACTCACTGTATTTACCTCCTAATCATCATCACTACACCCTCCATTACTGACTTTACACTCACTGTATTCACCTCCTAATCATCATCACTACACCCTTCATTACTGACTTTACATTCACTGTATTCAACTCCTAATCATCACTACACCCTCCATTACTGACTTTACACTCACTGTATTCACCTCCTAATCATCATCACTACACCCTCCATTACTGACTTTACACTCACTGTATTCACCTCCTAATCATCATCACTACACCCTCCATTACTGACTTTACACTCACTCTATTCACCTCCTAATCATCATCACTACACCCTTCATTACTGACTTTACATTCACTGTATTCACCTCCTAATCATCACTACACCCTCCATTACTGACTTTACATTCACTGTATTCACCTCCTAATCATCATCCCTACACCCTCCATTACTGACTTTACACTCACTGTATTCACCTCCTAATCATCATCACTACACCCTCCATTACTGACTTTACACTCACTCTATTCACCTCCTAATCATCATCACTACACCCTCCATTACTGACTTTACACTCACTGTATTCACCTCCTAATCATCATCACTACACCCTCCATTACTGACTTTACACTCACTGTATTCACCTCCTAATCTTCATCACTACACCCTCCATTACTGACTTTACATTCACTGTATTCACCTCCTAATCATCATCACTACACCCTCCATTACTGACTTTACATTCACTGTATTCACCTCCTAATCATCATCACTACACCCTCCATTACTGACTTTACACTCACTGTATTCACCTCCTAATCTTCATCACTACACCCTCCTTTACTGACTTTACACTCACTGTATTCACCTCGTAATCATCATCACTACACCCTCCATTACTGACTTTACACTCACTGTATTCACCTCCTAATCATCATCACTACACCCTCCATTACTGACTTTACACTCACTGTATTCACCTCCTAATCATCATCACTACACCCTCCATTACTGACTTTACACTCACTGTATTCACCTCCTAATCTTCATCACTACACCCTCCATTACTGACTTTACACTCACTCTATTCACCTCCTAATCATCATCACTACACCCTCCATTACTGACTTTACACTCACTGTATTCACCTCCTAATCATCATCACTACACCCTCCATTACTGACTTTACACTCACTGTATTCACCTCCTAATCATCATCACTACACCCTCCATTACTGACTTTACATTCACTATATTCACCTCCTAAACATCACTACACCCTCCATTACTGACTTTACATTCACTGTATTCACCTCCTAATCATCATCACTACACCCTCCATTACTGACTTTACATTCACTGTATTCACTTCCTAATCATCATCACTACACCCTCCATTACTGACTTTACACTCACTGTATTCACCTCCTAATCTTCATCACTACACCCTCCATTACTGACTTTACATTCACTGTATTCACCTCCTAATCATCACTACACCCTCCATTACTGACTTTACACTCACTGTATTCACCTCCTAATCATCATCACTACACCCTCCTTTACTGACTTTACACTCACTGTATTCACCTCCTAATCATCATCACTACACCCTCCTTTACTGACTTTACACTCACTGTATTTACCTCCTAATCATCATCACTACACCCTCCATTACTGACTTTACACTCACTGTATTCACCTCCTAATCATCATCACTACACCCTTCATTACTGACTTTACATTCACTGTATTCACCTCCTAATCATCACTACACCCTCCATTACTGACTTTACACTCACTGTATTCACCTCCTAATCATCATCACTACACCCTCCATTACTGACTTTACACTCACTGTATTCACCTCCTAATCATCATCACTACACCCTCCATTACTGACTTTACACTCACTCTATTCACCTCCTAATCATCATCACTACACCCTTCATTACTGACTTTACATTCACTGTATTCACCTCCTAATCATCACTACACCCTCCATTACTGACTTTACATTCACTGTATTCACCTCCTAATCATCATCCCTACACCCTCCATTACTGACTTTACACTCACTGTATTCACCTCCTAATCATCATCACTACACCCTCCATTACTGACTTTACACTCACTCTATTCACCTCCTAATCATCATCACTACACCCTCCATTACTGACTTTACACTCACTGTATTCACCTCCTAATCATCATCACTACACCCTCCATTACTGACTTTACACTCACTGTATTCACCTCCTAATCTTCATCACTACACCCTCCATTACTGACTTTACATTCACTGTATTCACCTCCTAATCATCATCACTACACCCTCCATTACTGACTTTACATTCACTGTATTCACCTCCTAATCATCATCACTACACCCTCCATTACTGACTTTACACTCACTGTATTCACCTCCTAATCTTCATCACTACACCCTCCATTACTGACTTTACATTCACTGTATTCACCTCCTAATCATCACTACACCCTCCTTTACTGACTTTACACTCACTGTATTCACCTCCTAATCATCATCACTACACCCTCCTTTACTGACTTTACACTCACTGTATTCACCTCGTAATCATCATCACTACACCCTCCATTACTGACTTTACACTCACTGTATTCACCTCCTAATCATCATCACTACACCCTCCATTACTGACTTTACATTCACTGTATTCACCTCCTAATCATCATCACTACACCCTCCATTACTGACTTTACATTCACTGTATTCACCTCCTAATCATCACTACACCCTCCATTACTGACTTTACACTCACTGTATTCACCTCCTAATCATCACTACACCCTCCATTACTGACTTTACACTCACTGTATTCACCTCCTAATCATCATCACTACACCCTCCTTTACTGACTTTACACTCACTGTATTCACCTCCTAATCATCATCACTACACCCTCCTTTACTGACTTTACACTCACTGTATTCACCTCGTAATCATCATCACTACACCCTCCATTACTGACTTTACACTCACTGTATTCACCTCCTAATCATCATCACTACACCCTCCATTACTGACTTTACACTCACTGTATTCACCTCCTAATCATCATCACTACACCCTCCATTACTGACTTTACACTCACTGTATTCACCTCGTAATCATCATCACTACACCCTCCATTACTGACTTTACACTCACTGTATTCACCTCGTAATCATCATCACTACACCCTCCATTACTGACTTTACACTCACTGTATTCACCTCCTAATCATCATCACTACACCCTCCATTACTGACTTTACACTCACTGTATTCACCTCCTAATCATCATCACTACACCCTCCATTACTGACTTTACACTCACTGTATTTACCTCCTAATCATCATCACTACACCCTCCTTTACTGACTTTACACTCACTGTATTCACCTCCTAATCATCATCACTACACCCTCCTTTACTGACTTTACACTCACTGTATTCACCTCCTAATCATCACTACACCCTCCATTACTGACTTTACACTCACTGTATTTACCTCCTAATCATCATCACTACACCCTCCATTACTGACTTTACACTCACTGTATTCACCTCCTAATCATCATCACTACACCCTCCATTACTGACTTTACACTCACTGTATTCACCTCCTAATCTTCATCACTACACCCTCCATTACTGACTTTACATTCACTGTATTCACCTCCTAATCATCACTACACCCTCCATTACTGACTTTACACTCACTGTATTCACCTCCTAATCATCATCACTACACCCTCCATTACTGACTTTACACTCACTGTATTCACCTCGTAATCATCATCACTACACCCTCCATTACTGACTTTACACTCACTGTATTCACCTCGTAATCATCATCACTACACCCTCCATTACTGACTTTACACTCACTGTATTCACCTCCTAATCATCATCACTACACCCTCCATTACTGACTTTACACTCACTGTATTCACCTCCTAATCATCATCACTACACCCTCCATTACTGACTTTACACTCACTGTATTTACCTCCTAATCATCATCACTACACCCTCCTTTACTGACTTTACACTCACTGTATTCACCTCCTAATCATCATCACTACACCCTCCTTTACTGACTTTACACTCACTGTATTCACCTCGTAATCATCATCACTACACCCTCCATTACTGACTTTACACTCACTGTATTCACCTCCTAATCATCATCACTACACCCTCCATTACTGACTTTACATTCACTGTATTCACCTCCTAATCATCATCACTACACCCTCCATTACTGACTTTACACTCACTGTATTCACCTCGTAATCATCATCACTACACCCTCCATTACTGACTTTACACTCACTGTATTCACCTCCTAATCATCATGGCTATGTTGTTTCCTACCATCGTCCAGTAAAATTCACCTGAGTGTAACAGTGTTCTAACCTGGGGGTATACACTGACTCTGAATCAATTATCTGTCAGTAGTATGACATCCCCGGTGAGTTCCTCTGAAGGTCTTTTAACCTCCAGCTTCAAGAGATTTCCTCCTGCCTCTGTGTCCTTTGGCTGGTGTTTTTTCATGTTTTATGTCTGTTTTCTCATCACTGGATTTATGTGAAGCTGATATGTGGGAACGCCTCCTGTAAAAGTTGCTATATAAAGACCTCTGATTTCATTTGAGTTATCTGCACTCTCAGAATTTAAGGTACAGTACAGGTACATTACTGTCTCTAAAGGTACAGCAGTGGTGTTAGAGTCCAGTTGTGTTCCCTAAAGGTTCATTACATTCTCTTCTCCAGAAGGAGAGGGGGATCTCTGTAATCTTTCATTATACAACTGTGGAGAATAAAAGAACACAATAAAAGTCCTGGAGATGAAACGGGGCGAATTAAATCAACACAACCTTAAAATAAATTTTCCAATTAAAATAGAAAATGGTACAATAGTGGTCCCTAAGTAAAGGTAGTGGATACGTTCAAATTCAAATGTATTTGTACAGCGCATTTTTACAACGAATGATGTCACAAAGCAGCTTCACAAAGTTCCAGTAAAGACAAAGTTTAACATAAAACGTAACACTCCCAGGTGAGCGAGGCCAGGTATGTTCCACTGAGGGAGTCACTTTGTGGCAACAACATGCTTGGAAGAGAACACTATCAGACACTAACTGTTACATACTGGGTTGAGCGAGAGACTATACTACACAGCTAGAGAGAGAGACCAAGCACGGCCTCTTGGTTCTGTTTTTAAAAACTTTTACAACACTCTCCATAATCTTTCTAAACAGTGACAGAGTCTCTGACAAACATCCAGCAGCTCCCACACACCACTTGGGGGAGTGAAATTCCTAGGTAGAATCTGATCACGGTTTTTCAGTCATGGATTCCAATCATCAGAAAGACAAACCCAGCTGGTACCTGACTGAACCTCAACTCTGAAATAAAGTCTGTTTTTGATCACAATGGAGTGTATTGCTCTGAGGTTGATTTACTGGAGATTTCTCCTGTTTCTCCTCAGTCTGTGTTTCTGAGACACAGATGGAGCTTTACTCTGCGCTGACTTCACAGTGATGCCACTGCTGGGTTTGATGGCGATAGTGGTGTAGTGCTTACAAACCATAACTTTTTCCACACGCTGCAGTCCCGGGACACAGCTGCCCTTTGTGTTTTTATTTTATTATTACTGGGATAGTGATAGCAGCAGGGAAACTGTAGTCCACTGTTATGGTCAAATTCAGCCGATTAATCTGTGGTTCACCTGCATCCCAATTTTAGACGGGGAGCCGTACAGTTCTGTGATCCCTAACAGCAGCAGGACCTGAGTCTGACTTCACTGATGTGGCACTCAGCATCTTTAAAATAACTTGGGGGTTGAGGTGAGGGGGGAGGGGGGAGGAGTTGTGCTGAAGCTTCCTGGAGTGTGGCACAAACAACAATGGCTTCAAAACAAAACACATCACAATACTGAAGTCTCACAGAAGAACAAGTAGCTGCTCCTGAGATCATCACTGTTTCTGAAACAAGTTTTGGAATGATTTTCTTTTAGAAGCACATGGAAAAAGCAAAAGCACAGCATCATCAGGAGCTGTACACTGTGCGTAACACATGGTGGCGCTGTGCGGAGGGCATCTTCCAGCTCACTAGAAATTTCATAAATCTAATGACGGTCAAATCTGTCTCTTAATGACTGCTCATCACCAGAGTGGTGAGAGGATTGTCTCCGTCTCAAAAAGTTCACCCAGGAGCAGTGTGTGTGAGTAAGAAGCGACTGTATCTTTTAAGGTGGAGCGGTGTGTGTGAGTAAGAAGCGACTATCTTTTAAGATGGAGTGGTGTGTGTGAGTAAGAAGCGACTATCTTTTAAGATGGAGCAGTGTGTGTGAGTAAGAAGCGACTGTATATTATAAGGTGGAGCGGTGTGTGTGAGTAAGAAGCGACTGTATCTTTTAAGGTGGAGCGGTGTGTGTGAGTAAGAAGCGACTATCTTTTAAGGTGGAGCGGTGTGTGTGAGTAAGAAGTGACTGTATCTTTTAAGGTGGAGCGGCGTGTGTGAGTAAGAAGCGACTATCTTTTAAGGTGGAGCGGTGTGTGTGAGTAAGAAGCGACTATCTTTTAAGGTGGAGCGGTGTGTGTGAGTAAGAAGTGACTGTATATTTTAAGGTGGAGCGGTGTGTGTGAGTAAGAAGCGACTGTATATTATAAGGTGGAGCGGTGTGTGTGAGTAAGAAGCGACTGTATCTTTTAAGGTGGAGCGGTGTGTGTGAGTAAGAAGCGACTATCTTTTAAGGTGGAGCGGTGTGTGTGAGTAAGAAGTGACTGTATCTTTTAAGGTGGAGCGGTGTGTGTGAGTAAGAAGCGACTATCTTTTAAGGTGGAGCGGTGTGTGTGAGTAAGAAGCGACTATCTTTTAATGTGGAGCAGTGTGTGTGAGTAAGAAGTGACTGTATATTTTAAGGTGGAGCGGTGTGTGTGAGTAAGAAGCGACTATCTTTTAAGGTGGAGCGGTGTGTGTGAGTAAGAAGCGACTATCTTTTAAGGTGGAGCGGTGTGTGTGAGTAAGAAGCGACTGTATCTTTTAAGGTGGAGCGGTGTGTGTGAGTAAGAAGCGACTGTATCTTTTAAGGTGGAGCGGTGTGTGTGAGTAAGAAGCGACTAACTTTGAAGGTGGAGCGGTGTGTGTGAGTAAGAAGTGACTGTATCTTTTAAGGTGGAGCGGTGTGTGAGTAAGAATTGACTGTATCTTTTAAGGTGGAGCGGTGTGTGTGAGTAAGAAGCGACTATCTTTTAATGTGGAGCGGTGTGTCTGAGTAAGGAGCAACTGTATCTATTAAGGTGGAGCGCAAACCGACAGCAGAGCAGCACATGGAGAGGACACACACTCAGAGATTTATAAAGAATGTATATTGATTAAAATCTTGAATGCTGCCTTTAAGGGAATATTTAATATTTATCATGATTTCCCTAAGAAAACCCTGAGGTATAACTTAAGACATTTTCCTGCAACACCCTGAGCTTTGTGGGAGGTTTAAGGACAATCTTAAGGGAACATTTTCATTAAGAAGTTTTCTGAAGCTGGACACAGGTTCAGATCTCGAGAGCAGCCACTGTAAGAAATGGTTCCACACACTGACGAACAAAAAGACCACCACCATGCAGAGACACGTCACTCTTCCCTCGGGTTTGTGGGACGTGTAGACTGTATCTGATAGGGACAGAGGGGACAATGCTTGTCTGGGGATAGTTAAAAAGCCAAATCAATATAAACGTGAGTTTCACAGAGGGGAGTTGGGCCTTAGCAAACACAGTCTAGGAGAGTGGTCTGAGGGGGTTTAGTGGGTGGGGGAGGTTGGTAGGGTGTTGGGAGGGTTGGGGGGGTGCAGGAGTGCAGGGTTTGGGGTTGGTGTGAGCAGGTAACGGGGTGTTGGGGAGGGTGGGAGGGGGTGATTGACAGTAGTGTAATTTAGAGTGCCTGCAGTGGAGGTAGGTATCTGCGGTGGGCCCCTACCCCCCACGTATAGCGGAGCCTCTCCGTTCAGGGGCCGCAGTTTGCCGAAGCTGTCCATGGTGGTGGGCAGCCCACCGTCGATGGAGAGGTTCACCATCTGGTCAAACGTCACCAGCTCCACGGTGTGAAACTGACCATCGTTGATGGTCTCTGTGCTGGAAACGGAGACAGAGAGAGATACATCAGTCTCCCTGATATCTTTCATTCACTCAAGTGTAGTACTTTTCCCTTAAAATCCCAGCTTCAAAATCATTGTGACACTCCACCAAACTGTAACAGGGAGAACAGAGCCTCTGCCGCTGCTACTCTGGGCTCAGCACGGCAGAAACTGCACTATGTAACTTTTGGAGGAGGGCAGGACACTACCCCCTCTCCTCACTGCATTCAGTAAAATGCAGTAAACATGAATTACACCAGGGGGAGCTCCAGGAGTAAAAAAAAAAACAACCTAAATCTTACCTAGTGTTTCTTTAAAGTAAGTCAGATGTGTAACGAAGTTAGATTCATTCCTTTAGTTCAATCTAAGTGTTTAAATCTAATTAAAACAAACCATGCAAATTATTAAAAGTGATAAAAAGTCAAAGTGCAAAATGTAGATGGTGAATAAATAAAGTAGATAAAATAGTATAAACATAAAACAAACAAATTACAATAAGTAAGTATTAGCTAAAATTATGAAAAATAAAAAACAAATAACACAGATCAGAAACATATAAAGTGTTAAAAAGAATCAAATAAAACTGTAGAGTCCAGAGTCTGAGCCTCGAGGGAGAGTCTGGGGCCTTTCGTCATTAAACGTGGCCAAGAACCGCCCGCTGCAGCAGGAAGGGGAATCTGACCGACATGCAAACAGACCAATCACAGTCTGCTGTTTTGGCCTGACGTGTAGAGGGCCAATTGGAGAGCCAATCAGAATGCAGCTGGCAGAATCCTGAGTGTGAGGCCAAGTTAACGCACTGAAAGTATCAGACTCTCCATCCGTGGCTGAGGCTAGGTGTCTCCAGGCGTTTACTGATGTAGCGTAGTGTACGTTTAAGCTCGGCAGGTGTGTCACCCTGATTTACCTGTAGATGGCGTGGCCTGGCTGACTGCCAGGGTCGTAGCTGACCTTAACGTGACCTTGATAGAGCTCCACAGCAATGTGGTCATTGTCCCCGTTGTAGAGAAGGATGCCGTTGTCTTCTGCAGTGGACACCTTAAGGACACAAAGCGGACGAGGAGACACATGAGGACAGTCAGCATTGAGGGACTGGAGCGGTAATGGTAATCACCCGAGGGAAGACGTGAGCGGCGGGCTGCATGTGCGTGTCCCACCTGTAGGGTGATATTCGCCTGTGGCCAGTTCTTCAGGTCACTCAGCAGCAGGTAGGAGTCTCTGTCCACGAAGTTAACGCTCACCAGCTTCTCACAGCGTGGACCACCAAATCCAGGGAGACACTGACAGATGGCCCGCCCTGACCTCTCCACACAAGGGGCTTCGTTCTGACAGTCAGCTAGGTCACAGAGGGAGCGGGGGGCGGGGGACACCTCACACAACTGACCACTGGACACAGAAGACAACAAATGGGTCAACCGCCCAATGTTTACACACAGTGTTTTTCACCCAGTCTTTCACCAAGCATTTACCCACAGTTTTTACAGCCAGTGTTTTTCACCCAGTGTTTACGCCCAGTGCTTCATCCCAGTATTTATGTCCAGTGTTTCTCGTCCAGTGTTTACATCCAGTGGTTTCTGCCCAGTATTTTTCACCCAGTGTTTCACCAAGTATTTACGCCCAGTGTTTTAGTCGATTGTTTACGGCAAGTGTTTATGCCTAGTGTCTACGCCCAGTGTTTTTTGCCCAGCGTTTTCCGGCAAGTGTTTACGGCTAGTGTTTTATGCAAAGTATTTACACCTAGTGTTTTTTCCCCAGTGTTTTTCGTCAAGTTTTTACACACACTGTTTTTTGCCAAGTGTTTATGCCTAGTTTTATGCCCAGTGTTTACGTCCAGTGTTTATTGCCCTGTGGTTTTCACTCAATGTCAATCTCCCAGTGTTTTATGCCCAATGATTTTCACCCAGTGTTTAAGCCCAGTGTTTTTCACCCAGTGTTTAAGCCCAGTGTTTTTCACCCAGTGTTCAAGCCCAGTGTTTTTCACCCAATGTTCAAGCCCAGTGTTTTTCACCCAGTGTTTACGCCCAGTGTTTTTCACCCAGTGTTTACGCCCAGTGTTTTTCACCCAGTGTTTATGCCCAGTGTTTTTCACCCAGTGTTTACGCCCAGTGTTTTTCACCCAGTGTTTACGCCCAGTGTTTTTCACCCAGTGTTTACGCCCAGTGTTTTTCACCCAGTGTTTACGCCCAGTGTTTTTCACCCAGTGTTTACGCCCAGTGTTTTTCACCCAGTGTTTACGCCCAGTGTTTTTCACCCAGTGTTTACGCCCAGTGTTTTTCACCCAGTGTTTACGCCCAGTGTTTTTCACCCAGTGTTTACGCCCAGTGTTTTTCACCCAGTGTTTACGCCCAGTGTTTTTCACCCAGTGTTTACGCCCAGTGTTTTTCACCCAGTGTTTACGCCCAGTGTTTTTCACCCAGTGTTTACGCCCAGTGTTTTTCACCCAGTGTTTACGCCCAGTGTTTTTCACCCAGTGTTTACGCCCAGTGTTTTTCACCCAGTGTTTACGCCCAGTGTTTTTCACCCAGTGTTTACGCCCAGTGTTTTTCACCCAGTGTTTACGCCCAGTGTTTTTCACCCAGTGTTTACGCCCAGTGTTTTTCACCCAGTGTTTATGCCCAGTGTTTTTCACCCAGTGTTTACGCCCAGTGTTTTTCACCCAGTGTTTACGCCCAGTGTTTTTCACCCAGTGTTTACGCCCAGTGTTTTTCACCCAGTGTTTACGCCCAGTGTTTTTCACCCAGTGTTTACGCCCAGTGTTTTTCACCCAGTGTTTACGCCCAGTGTTTTTCACCCAGTGTTTACGCCCAGTGTTTTTCACCCAGTGTTTACGCCCAGTGTTTTTCACCCAGTGTTTACGCCCAGTGTTTTTCACCCAGTGTTTACGCCGTGTTTTTCACCCAGTGTTCAAGCCCAGTGTTTTTCACCCAGTGTTTACGCCCAGTGTTTTTCACCCAGTGTTTATGCCCAGTGTTTTTCACCCAGTGTTTATGCCCAGTGTTTTTCACCCAGTGTTTACGCCCAGTGTTTTTCACCCAGTGTTTACGCCCAGTGTGTTTCACCCAGTGTTTATGCCCAGTGTGTTTCACCCAGTGTTTAAGCCCAGTGTTTTTCACCCAGTGTTTACGCCCAGTGTTTTTCACCCAGTGTTTACGCCCAGTGTTTTTCACCCAGTGTTTACGCCCAGTGTTTTTCACCCAGTGTTTTTACACCCAGTGTTTTTCACCCAGTGTGTTGTGAAATGTGTTTATGCCCAGTGGATAGATGGATGGATGGATGGATGGATAGATAGATAGATACTATATTTATCCCAGAAGAAAATTCAAGATGCTGTGTTCACATCGAGGGTTCTTGCCAAAGTACACTCTGAAAGGAAAGGAACTACAGAGGAGTCTCTGAGTGATGCCACAGAAGAGCCACTGTTGGTTCCATAAAGTACCGCGGTTGTTTAAGAGATGTGTGTGTAACAGGAAAAACAGTTCTTTAAGGAACCAAAGGTGGTTCTTCAATGGCATTGCTCAGAGAACCTTTTGTAGCACCTTTAACACTTTTATTTAGTTTACACCTAATAAATGTCTCCAACTAGTGTCTGAGAGGTGCTAGTGGTCTGGAACTGACCTGTAACCCCGGAGGCAGGAGCAGGAGTAGCCGTTGATCTCGTCCACACACAGTGCGCTGTTCTGGCACTTGTGTTCCTGACAGTCGTCATAATCGACACCACAGTCATCACCTACATATCCAGGAGCACACACACACCTAACACACACACACAGGGATATAAATTAAATATCTGAAAAATCTCACTGTCTGAGGCTGCTGGAGTGTGGGCTGTTGGGTAAATTTACAGAGGGGTAAGTTTAGTCCTGGGCTTAAGTCTCCACCAAATGTATTCAGCTCATTCAGACATTTTAAGGTCCACACACTGTGAGTGAATGAATGAATGAATGAATTAATAAAACGTGTGGTTACTTGGGGCCTGTTGAAGTGATGAGGCAGGTCGCCTGGTGTTTGCAGGGGCTGCGTCCAGGAGCGCACATGTCCTCCATCTCTTCACACATCTCTCCTACAGACACACACAGACACACACACACACACACACACAATGATTCTGAGACCACAGTAAAACTTTTCTGGATTTAAATCTGTCATGCATTCGTCTCCATCTTAACGTGGTGTTCACAGGTTCACATTTTCTCACGGAGCTTCAGGAGCCACTGGGGCTGACTTCATTGGCTAAGTTTGTAAACAAACACCAAGCACTTAAAATGAACGTTAATGCTGTATTATGCTGTAAACACGGTAAAATGGAAAATATGCAAGGAACATTTAAAACAAAACAGAGAAACACATCTGATTCCAGTTAAGTGTCCAGTGGAGGACGAGGAAAGTCATGAGGAGAACTCGGTGGTCAGCGTTAGCTCTAACTCAAGCAGATAATCCACACCGACTCTACATTAGCATCTGTTTTGTTTTTGTTTATTTACAGTGAGTCTTCTGTTTAAATGCACGCACTACATTTTCTACACTTTAGGGGTTAATTTGTTTGTTACGATATTTTACACTCTTTAAAATCTGAATCTTAACTCACTGTCGTTTACAAAAAACAAAGCAAAACAACTATGTTGAGGTGTTTATTGGACGTCTGAAATCATTACATTTCTACAATTATTCAATATTTTGTAGCATTTATTTGGTTGCAATATTACGTTCTTGTAATAAGTTTTTATTCTTCATCAAAGACAAGGATATAGTTGTAATATATCGCCCTCCTCTAATCCCCAGAAAGCTCAGTATCATCTCTGGTAGATCCGCTTACAGAGAGAGTGAAAGCCTACACCTGTCACTAGGGGGCGTTCTTTTACTGAATAAATCTGGGCAAAACTACAGCACATATTGAAGTGAATGGAGAGCATTATAAACCCCATAAAACAGGGGTTACTCTAAAACCAACTTCAGAAAAAGCTCACTGTCTGCTAAAGGGCTTTGGGAAAACATACTTTTTTCAGACACAATGTTTTTGAAATTTTATTTTAAAAAGACTTTGTTAAATGGTAAATGTTATTTGTTGAGGTCAATAAAATTAGTGTAAAATATTAAAGCATGACACTGCAGAACTATTAATGTAGGTGTAAGGGTTTAAACCTTCAAAGAAAAAGGTTAATCTCTTGGAGAGCAGGCGGTGGGTGGGGTGTTCACCTGTGTAGTACGGTGCACACAGGCAGGTGTAGTTGTTGACTCCGTCTACGCAGGTGGCTCCGTTCTCGCAGTCATTGTCCTCACAGTCGTCGACGTTGATCTCACAGCCTGGGCCTTCGAATCCCATGGGACACGAGCAGCTACAGAAAAAGGAGAGACACAGTGAGGGTTCAATGACAGTTCTGTTTCTTAATGAAACGTCTGTGACCTGCTTTGGTCCAAACCCCACGAGCCCCACAGCAGTGTTCTCCCCCTGTGTAAACAGCCCTGTTCAGAAAGCCCGCTTTCAGCACCTGTTCCTTTAAATGATAATGAGCCGCTCGCTGTTCACACCGACCCCGAGCGCACAGCAGTGAGGAGCGAGGAGCTCAGTTCTCTTTCTTCTCCGTTTTTACTCAGTGCTCTTATTTCTCCGCGCTCGTTGTGTCTGTTTTGCTGAGTTTAACCTCGTCTTTGCGCTCTCACATAAACACGGGTCCAGCGCTGTGATTGGACAGACTCAGGCGAGGAGGCGGGGCCGTTCTAAAGTCTCTGGCCCAGTGTCTCAGACCGCACAGACTGTTATTATCTATTTATTTCTTGCAGCTGCTAACACTACACAGCGGGCAGTTCGGGACAGTGTCGGAGTACACGTACGTGAAGGCGTCTCCTCCTGTGACTTGGCACGTCCCACCGTTCGCACATGGGTTACTGACGCAGGCATTGAGGGCCATCTCACAGTTCCTCCCCTGTGGAACAGACAGATCGACAGGTAAAGGACAATCCCTCAAACAGAACAACACCAAATCCAAGCCCTGCAGCTGGCCCCCAACCGGACCGGACCACAGAATCGGTCAGTTCCCTCCCAGTCACAGCCTCACCTTGAATCCGTCTGTGCAGGTGCAGGTGTACAGCTCTGTTACGTCTGTCTGACACACGCCGTGGTTCAGACACGGACCCGACAGGCACGGGTTACACTTTGCCAGAACAGCAGGGTCTACATCAGCTTCAAAACACACACACACACACAAACACACACATCATATGTCAAAACATTGTCTTTAGTGGGATTCTGTGAATTCACAGAGTGTGTGGATGGGGGGGCTGTACATATTGAAGGAAGAAGGAGCTGTGACTGTGCCGCCCCCATCACAGGGTCTCTGACCTTTAACCTTCAGCTGCCCTTTAAAACTAAATTCATTACTCATAACTAATAACTTACAACTAATAACTCATAACTATTAACTCATAAATAACTCATAACTAATAAACAACGCATAAATCATAACAAATAACTAATAATAACTCATAGCTAATAACTAATAACTAATTGTTAAAACATTAAATGTGGTCAGTGCTAAATTTCGGACTAATTTTCCAGGTGATTATTTCTTTCTGAGCAGAGGAACACTATACACTTTTAAGATAAAGGTTCTACAAAAGATTCTTGGAGAGATTCACTTTTGGTTCCTTAAAGAATGATTTTTGCTGAAAATGTTTAATGATGGTTCTATAGAAGCTTTTAGAGAAGGGTTCTGTACGGCACCAAACGGTTCCTCTGTTGTTACGATGTTCACTTGCTACAGCAGAGGAACCCTGTTCTAAAAGGTGCTGTATAGAACCATCTACAGCACACTCTCCATCAGTCGGAAGTGCCATCTTCACGATGGTACTTTAATCATGCCAAAGGTTCTTCTGGTGTTCAGGGTTCTTTACAGAACCCTTTCCTCTACTAAAGAACCCTTGGTGAACCATCATTAAGCGTGTACCCTGGCATTGCTCGAAGAACCCGTTTGTAGCAGCTCGTTTGCTCTAAAAGTGTAAATACTGTGTGTGAACTTGCTGCTGCAGGGGAAACGGTGCCTAAAAGGCTTAAGGTGCTGATTGGTGCCCCAGGCGCCATGGAGCGGTCGGGGGGTTGTACCTTGGCATTCAAACTTCTTGGCAGGGGTGGTCAGGAGCAGCTTGCCCTCCATGCCATGGGGTCCGGCGCAGCGGGCGATGCCCGGCTCCTTGTAGCCCGTCTTCACCCAGTCGCTCAGCCATCGCAGCCGACAGTCGCAGTACAGAGGGTTCGCCCCGATCGCCCTGCGACACACACAGCACCGTCAGAACAGGGACGGGGCGGAGGCACTACAGAGAAACACCACCACCTTCCACACTGGGGTTCCAGTCCCAGCTCAGGGATGGACACCATGCTACACCCACAAGAGACCTCAGGCAGAACTGACAATACCCCCTCAGGATACGAGCCCTGCCCTAAAGGCAGTGAAAGGAGAAACTAATCCTCACTACACCTCCCCCCCTCTGCTCTTCTGGAAAAGACTGGGAACGTTGTTGTGGGGATTTGATGAGAACATCATTGAGGTCAGGGGCTGGAGAACCTCTCAAGCTAAAGTTACCCGACCGTTCCCCCGCTCTCACTCCTTTTCTGACGTTCTCCGTTCTGATTTTATTTCCATTGAAAAACGACTGGAAAAAGGGCACCCAAACTTTTGGATCTCTGTCCTTGTAACACTGAACTGTTGCCACTAGGTGGCTCTCCAGGACATTTCCTGATTTCAGCTGTGACTCTGTGGACATCTGAAGTCTCCCGTGAAACTAAAGCCGAATCTCAGACCCCTGAGAAAATGAGATTTAAAAGATTTTACACAAGATTTTAGAGCAGTGAGAGTTTATTTACTCCAAACACCCCCCAAAAAAACAACAGCCCCCTGCCCCCCACATTTAGAATAAACCCAGCCCCATTCCACACAAAACAAAACACTTACAGGCCCTTTAATACACACACTCTCTCACTCTCTCTCTCATCCTCTCACTCTCTCACTCTCACTCTCACTCTCACTGTCTCTCACTCTCTCTCTCATCCTCTCTCTCTCTCATCCTCTCACTCTCTCTCTCTCACTCTCTCTCTCATCCTCTCACTCTCTCTCTCTCACTCTCTCTCTCACTCTCTCTCTCACTCTCTCACTTTCACTCACTCACTCACTCACTCACACTCTCTCTCACACTCTCTCTCACACTCTCTCTCTCACACACACACACACACACGAGATGGCTCTGACGGTTAAAGCTCTCGGAGTTAACTGCGTGTGAATAAACGTTTGGGTGTAAATGCACTCACAGGTGCGAGAGGGACACCACGTCACTGAAGATCCCATCAGGAAGCTCCGAGACGTCGTTACCATGAAGAGACCTGGGGAGAGACAGGGAACATGTGCTGAATAAAACGAGAATGTGCTTTTAATACGACACAAGAGCGGAGAATGTGTGAAATCTGAATTACAGTTAAACACTACACACACTCTACGACTCTTCTGTGCATCCACAGACACTCAGCCTCATCCTCCAGAGACACACGGACAATTAAACAGAGACACACTGATCTAATGTTGAAAATAAAAACAAAACTTTATGCATCATTCACAAATAAATGTGTAAAAAGTAGATCATGTTACTTCACCTCATCCCTGCC
>NC_089801.1:6645651-6648151 GCF_029633855.1 Hoplias malabaricus | reverse complement strand
ACTCCGCGGCGGAGAGAGCGGGAATCACCGGAACGTAATTCACTGACACCATCTCCTCGGACTCTATGAGAGACTATCATCATCATCTTCATCTTCATCAGCACCTTCATCATCATCTTCATGAGCACCTTCATCATCATCAGCACCTTCATCATCATCATCAGCATCATCATCATCACCACCACCACCTTCATCATCATCATCATCATCACCATCATCATGACCTTCACCATCATCACTTTCATCATCACCACCACCATCACCTTCATCATCACCATCATCACCACCTTCATCATCATCATCACCACCTTCATCATTATCATCATCATCACCTTCTGCATTATCTTCATCACCTTCACATCATCACCTTCATCATCACCACCTTCATCTTCATCACCACACCTTCATCATCTTCATCACCATCACCTGCATCATCATCATCTCCACCTTCATCATTATCTCATCACCTTCACATCACCACCTTCATCATCATCATCACCACCTTCACATCCTCACCTTCATCTTCATCACCACCACCTTCATCATCATCTCACCTTCATCATTATCTTCATCACCTTCACATCACCACCTTCATCTTCATCACCACCACCTTCATCATCATTATCACCACCATCATTATCATCATCATCATCACCTTCAACATCATCATCATCACCTTCATCATTATCATCATCTCCTTCACATCATCACCACCACCATCACCATCATCATCACCATAATCAAAACCTTCATTCTTCATCACCACCACCTTCATTATCATTATCTTCATCACCTTCACCATCATCACCACCTTCATCATCATCACCTTCATCATTTATAATCATCACCTTCACCATCATCACCACCCTCATCATCATCATCACCACCTTCACCATTATCATCATCATCACCTTCATCATCATTTTCACCACCTTCATCATCATCACTATCTATGAACTATGAACCTGTAGCGAGCACTAAGCCAGTGTTCATCACAGACACAGTCAGACTACTCTGAGAATCTCCTCATCCTGAGGTTCCAGACCCAAACAGAACCATGGTTCAGATCCGCATGAGGACCACAAGGCAGTAGGACGTCTCATTCCTCTTTTTACCAGTGAAAAACCGGTAAAAGAGTCTGATTTTATAAAGACACCAGTGGAGAGAGAGATATTAGAGGAGGACTGCTGGATTAATAATATCTCCATAAAGAACAGATGCTGGAGTCTCAGCTTTCTGATTCATCCACTCATTTTCATCCACAGTCAGACCCTGCCCATCTCCTCAGGGCTCAGATGGGGGCTGGGGATGGAGGGCAGCCCTCTCCAGCAGACTAATCTGAGCTGAAAGAGAGCAGAGAAAACGAAAGCGGGACCTACAGCAGGCGCAGGGAGCGGAGTCCGGAGAAGGCGAGGGCCGGGATGCAGCGGAGAGCGTTGTAGCTCAGAATCCTGAGGAAGAGAGAGAGACAGATGTTAGATTAACACTGGAATATAAACATAATAACATTAAAAACCAGCAGGGCACAGGACACTAAAGCACTAATGCTGCTTTTCCATTGAATGGTCCGACTCGACTCGACTCGGCTCGCTCAGCTCACTTAAAGCTTGTTGCTTTCCACGTTTGTCACACGTTTGTCTTTCGCTGGAGATTTTCCTCAGCCACCGACCCAAGGAGCGTCTGCCCCTCTTCAGAAACCCCTCGGGGGAATGTTACGAGCTGCTGCTGAGAGTCGGATAAAAACTAATGTGAACGCTGCTGTGACTTCAGAGATTTTACAAGCGGTGAGTTTGTGCTGGAGCTCTGCGTTTCCTGGTGATTGACAGGTCTCTGGCCAATCAGAGCTCTGCAGGGTTTACACCTCACATTCAGTACCTACTCGGCTGGTCAGAACTGAAAGAGAACAGCGACTAAATAAGAACCCGGTTCCAGAGCAGGACCAGATTCGGCCGGTGGAAACGCAGAAGAGTCGAGTCGGTTCCATGCAGCGGAAGAGCAGCGTTAGTGTCCACACGTTCCTGCACTGAAGGGAAGAGCGGCGGGGACCTACAGCGTGGTCAGCTGACTCATGTGGCGAAGGAGGAGTTTGTCAAGGAGTTGATTTTGTTGTTGCTCAGGTCTCTGAAAAGAAAGAAGAGTGTTAGCTCAGAAACAGCACACGCTCCCCGCATCAGCAACGAGAGAGAATGAGGGAACAGAGCCACACTCACACCAGCTGTAGGGACTTGAAGGCGGCGAGCTCTTTCGGCACCGCACTGAACTGATTACCGTCCAGGTACCTGCAGAGAGAGAGAGAGAGAGAGAGGGACAGAGAGAGAGAGAGACAGAGGGAGAGAGAGAGACAGAGAGAGAGAGAGAGGGGCAGAGAGAGAGACAGAGGGAGAGAGAGAGACAGAGAGAGAGGGGCAGAGAGAGAGAGAGAGAGAAAGACAGAGGGAGGGAGAGAGAGAGAGACAGACAGAGGAGAGAGAGAGAGGGAGAGAGAGAGAGAGAGAGACAA
>NC_089801.1:6554093-6624093 GCF_029633855.1 Hoplias malabaricus | reverse complement strand
AACCACTGCGGATACAGAATAACGCTGCTGTAGTAAACGCCGTAACAGAAGCAGACACGATTTATCGTGATCCACTTAGATGGTGTTGGAGATCGACCTGTTCCTCCCCAAAGCCTTTGTAGAACATTTGATCCCTGAATAAAATCTGCATGTGTGAGTTTGTGTAAAAGTAAATAAAGAGGAGCGCTGGTCGTGACCCGAGCGGAGGACTGAGCTGGAGCCTGGAAGTGGACATATGGTATGTTTTGAGTTTGTCTGTGTTTCCTGTGAACGTGCACTGGCATAAACGTGTGTGTGTGTGTGTGAGTGTGTGTGGTTCAGAGAGAGCAGAGAGTTCACTCCAGTGTGAGACTCTGAAGCCCAGAGCAGGATCGAATGTAGAGCTGAGACCAGAGCAGCCAAACACACTCACAGAGTCTGGACGGCACGCAGGGAGGCGAAGGTGCCCTTGGCCAGGGTCTGGATTTTATTGTCGTACAGCGACAGCAGCGAGAGGTTCTGCAGGTCCTGGAAAGCGTTGGCACGGACGCAGTGGATCTTATTGGCATTCAGGAGACTGTAGGTAGGAAAAGAGACAGACTGTAGAGAGTGGGCAGGACGGGGACGGAGGGTAAAAACACTTTTGCGTCGTGTCTTATACAACCCCGCTTCAGTTACACAATCACTTCCATTAAACATCACACTCAAACTTACAGCAGCTGCAGGGCATAGAGCCCGTCGAACACTCCTTTGGGCAGCTCCGTGATCTTATTCCCGTACAGGACCCTGCGGATCAGAGGAACAAGATTTACCTCCACAGAACACACAGCTCTGACCGAGCGCACACATCTGGTTCTGATCCTCCCCGCCGTAACTGCTTCAAGCTGCTGGTCCGAGACGCGGGGAGGAGATGTTTCTTACAAAACGAGTGAGAGTTAAGCAAATAAACAGCGGTTTAAACGCTCTGGGGTTTGATGAAATGTTTGATCAGAGACGTCAGAGACCACCCTTCATTTCATTTCTTCTCAAAATGTTCGTAACGTAAAAGTGTGTAAAAAAGCGTCTGAGTCATAAACAGAAACAAAAACACAATGTGCTTTTACAGGTTTTGACCCTCCACGCTTTTTCAAGACTTTAAAACGGTTTCTTT
Source organism: Hoplias malabaricus (assembly GCF_029633855.1). NCBI lineage: Eukaryota > Metazoa > Chordata > Actinopteri > Characiformes > Erythrinidae > Hoplias > Hoplias malabaricus. Next base: position 6,622,964 of record NC_089801.1, on the reverse strand, counting down.
TTCTCAGTTACAGCGTCCTGACAGCTCCACTTCCTTTCAGACCCTGAGCTCTGAGCTGTTGTTCTCACCGTGTTCTCACCGTGGAGGGCGTGAGAGTGGAGCTGGATGTTCTCTCTCAGAGCTGAAAGCGGTAAGTGATGTTTATCCCATGGTCTCATCTTATTCCTGAACTGCAGTTTTAGAAACTCCTTTCAAGCTGTTCCTTATGAGACTGGATTATCTATATTCCTCCTAAAGAAGAACAACCCCACGCTGGGTTCTGACAGAGGGGGGTTGGGGGGAGGGGGGGGGGGGGGGTGAAGGGTGGTCTCACAGCTCAGGAGTCACTGAAAAACAAAACCCAAAACCTGCTTTCAAAAGCATCAGAAACTTACAGCGAGTTGAGGGAACGCAGCCCTTGGAAGGCGTCGGGAGCGATCTCTGAGATCTGGTTGTTGCTGAGGTCTCTGTGAGGACAGAGGGAGAAAAGTAGGAGACAGAATAAACAGAACAGAAGCAAAAAAAGAACAAGAAGGAAGCCAAGACACAAGCAAACGCCAGCCCACCTCGAGAGAGCTGACCCCTGCTCGCCGCTCGCAGGACAGTAGCACCGCACACATCAGACACACATCACTGCCTCCCACGCAGGCCCCAGGCAGGACACATTCAGCGCACACTCACACTGACACCGGATCAGGCTGCCGCTGACGGACGGGGGGCTCTGGGGCCCCCCAAAGTGCTTAACTTAAGGCTGAATGTTGGGGGGATGAACACAAGCTGTGTAGGGCACGCAGCCATGAGGATAAATGACAACAGCTAATAAAACAGCAGCTAAAAAGATGGAAAACACAGCATAATTCTTGTGGAAATATGAGGAGAGTTGTCCCGGGCCGTCTGCGGGTGGAAGAGGAACTCTGAGGAGGAGCTACAGGTACAGAATAAAGGCTAGGGGTATGTGAGAAAATCACTGAACGAGAACAGGTCTGAAATATAATGTTCGCTTTTTAACCTGCTTTTTTCACCAAATGTCGCCTTAAAAGCTCTGTACAAACATGTGACAGTCTCTGTGTCAGACTCTGTCCTGAAGAACATGCCCTGGGAGAGGGGGGGGAGGGGCTGGAGAGCTTTAAGCTCCTCTGGCCCACACTAAGCTTTCTGGCCACACGGGTGACTATGGTATCTTTAAGCTCATGTGCAGCTGCTCCAGACAATCCTGTTTTATACTTTTCTTTCACACAGACAGCGTCCAGGCAGGAGGCAGGTCTGCAGCCGCCCTGATGTTCCCCCTTCAACACTGTCCAGAGAGCCAGGGGTCACCTGGAGCTGTGCTGGGGACAGAGAGTAACCCTCTGTGGTCCAGAGAGTTCTGAGCTGAGAGTAAAGAGTAAACCTGGGTCGAGAGTGGCCCAATTCTGCCTCCAGGGACGGTGATATACAGTGGGTCACTTGGGCTGGTCCAGCGTGGTGAGGGACAGAGGGACAGCTGACAAAACAAGACCAGACATGGGGAGGACTGTGTGTGTGTGTGTGTGTGTGTGTGTGTGTGAGAGAGAGAGAGAGAGAGAGACAGAGAGAGAGACAGACAGAGACAGAGAGAGAGTGAGAGACAGAGAGAGACAGACAGAGACAGAGAGAGAGATAGAGAGAGAGAGAGAGAGAGAGTGAGAGACAGAGAGAGAGACAGACAGACACAGAGAGAGAGAGTGAGAGACAAAGAGAAAGAGATAGAGAGAGACACTTAAATACACTTAAAGTCTTATTTTGTTTATTTAATAATATGTGATCTTTTTTTTTTTTTTTTTAACTGATTGATTGATTGTCTGATTGTCATTATTATTATTGTTATTGTTATTATAATTATCATTATTATTTTATCTATTCATTGTATTTTTTATATATATTTGTTTTCTAATGGAAATTAATGATTATTTGCTTAAATAATCGGTTAATTAAGTATTTGTTTTTTTCCAAATACATAAAAAATATATGTTCAGTGTAATTTTATTTATGTGCTTTGGCAACATTGTTAATGAAACAGTCATGCCAATAAAGCCAAGCTGAATTGAATTGAATAGAGAGAGACAGACAGACAGAGAGAGAGAGAGAGACAGAGAGAGAGAGACAGACAGAGACAGAGAGAGAGTGAGAGACAGACACAGAGAGAGAGAGAGAGAGACAGACAGACAGACAGAGAGTGAGGGTTTTATTTTTACAGTCATGTCGAGCAGTAGCCGTGTTTGTTTGGTGTCCAGGCTTCTGCATCACCACGGCTGACCAGAGAACAGCGGTCACTACAGGAGAACGTCTTCTTCCCACGGCTGCTATTTGAGGGCCAGGCTGAGGTTTTGTGGATGTGGTCGCCACGGCCGGTGGGACCTGCCAAACTCCAGAGTCGTCCGTCCCTAGCGCTCGCATTCCCCTGGACGGTAATCACGCCGGCCGCAATTTATGGTGTGTGAAGTGACCTACTCCCACACACTCGCTCTCCACACCTCTGCACGAGAGCACACGCTGCTGTAAATAACCTGGACATCCCTGAGGACTGAGACAAAGACGTCCGAGCAAGGGAACACCCGCCCAAAACTCTGATAGACGCTTTATCTGGACCGCGGCGAAGCACTCCTGATGCACGCAGAGCTCGATCACAAAATAAAATCACTGATGGGCGTAGCCGACCCTTCAAGACCCTGGTACGTCATCAGAGCAAAAGCAGAGCAGCGCTTCATTCCCAGGCAACTAGCGCCGCTCTGTAGCAGCTCTACACCAGTCTGCAGTGATATCAGAGGAGCTGCTGGACTTCAGTTACATTTAGGGCCTCATTCTCTTTCAGAAGAGTTCCACAATCAGAGATTACCCCCCTCTCCTCTCTCTTCTGTGACATGGAGCTCAGCTCAGATTCTCATTCTGCAGAGTTCTGTTCACACTACAGTTCCACCTTAAATGCTGCAGTAGAATGTAACTGCTTCACTATTTAAGGTGGAAGTGTAAATTTACAGCTAACTCCTGAGACCTCAGCTGCTCCTCGTGCTGTTTTCTGCTCGTTCTGAAGTAAAGGCCATAATCCACTGAAACTACATTAAACTCAGAGAATACACTGGGGATCATAGAGTTTAAAGGAGGATTCACAAGGCGTCATAAACCCTCTGATTGGAGCCTGACTCTGAAACATCTCAGAGCCATGTTGCCCTCACACTTCACCCCACCCCTCTGTCCCAACAACAGCTGAGACCCCCACCACTAGGGCGAAACAGAGGGGGAGGGGTAAGTGGTCAGGGAAAGAGGGGAAATGGGATTAACCCTGAGTTACTGTAAGTATCTTAAGCTGTTCCTCCTGTTGCACACACCTTTACTTTGAGCTTAAGTTAACAGACGAACCCAATGTGAGGAACTGTGCTGTGAGAATCTGTGAGGGTAATAAACAAGTATCTGGAGGGTCTCTGCGGGACGTACTGAGGGTCTCAGGAAAGGAAACTGATGGCTGTAATAATTCCATATGAAGCAGCTCCTTTTTAAAATGTAATTAATGTGTGGAGCGTGGACAGGAGGCGTGTAGTGAACTCTGAGAGGACGGTAAACTCACATTCTGCGCAGCTTCTTGTACGGCGAGAAGGCTCCCGGAGGGACGGACTTGATGCCGTTCTGTTCCAGTCGTCTGTAGAGAGAGGGACAGTGGAGGAAGTCAGAAAACCAGACAACAAAAGAACGCCATGGAAACAAAGCTCATTAACATGCTGCTGCTGGGGCTGGGGTTGTGTAACACTCAGGTGCATCTCATTATCCTCGCCTCAGTCGGACAGCATTTACATCATGTGCTGTGTGTAACAGACAATAGGGAAGTGAAGGGACACTCGTCGTCTCCTGCTCTGTACTTTAACTGACTGCATTTTCTCAGCATCACAGATCTCTAACTCACTCTCACACACACACACACACACTCTCTCACACACACACACACACTCACACACACTCTCACAAACGCAAACACACACACTCTCACACACACACACACACTCTCTCACAAACGCAAACACACACACTCTCACACACACTCTCTCTCTCACACACACTCACACACCCACTCACTCTCTCACACACACACTCAGACACACACACCCACTCACTCTCTCACACACACACACACTCTCACACATGCAAACACACACACACACACACACACACACACACACACTCATTCACACACACACACTCTCACACACACACACACACACACACACACTCTCACACACACACACACACCAAACACTAACACGTCCAGAGCCACATGAAGGGACCAGGGCTTGCTTCAATCAAGGCCAAGAATGAAATGAAGCTCCACAGCCTGAGCTTTGCAGAATCTCTGCCCTGAACCCGAGTGGGCTCTCGGACATCTGGGTTCCTCCAAACCAGCGCCGCTGCTGGGTTCATTAGAAACCACAAGTTGTTTCTGGGCCCTTTTCACTCGCAGGAACCCATTAGGGGAGTCAGCATTAAGCCACACACAATCAGTTCTCACCATCAATCTCCACAAGCCTCCAGTCCAGGACCTGTCTCCGTGGATTTATCTTTGTGCACCTGCGTGTGTGTGTGTGCGTGTGTGTGTGTGTATGTGTGTGTGGAGTTAAAACATTCCTGCACACGTCCGCTGTGGACAAGTGCGGCCAGTATTCTCCAGATAACGAGCTGGCAGCCCCTCGGCGAGAGAGGCACGTCCTGAACTGAACACGTAGTTGTACTCGTGTAAACAAGTGCAATGGCCTCAGTCTGAATCTGGAAAGATCAGCTTTATTAATCACATGTGTGCCCCCCCACCCCCCCAAGGGCTGAGCACAATCCCTCACTCGCTCACAGTGGAACCTTCTCCAACCGGACCGCCCTAATCAGGGTCAGCTGTGCTGGACAAAGCCCAGGAATGCAATAAAGCTTTATTTCTCTTGTGCTCTGAGAATGCCATTAGCAGCTGAAGGGGCTGGACTCACCTCTCTCTCTCTCTCTCTCTCTTAACGAAGCCTAATGACCACGCGTTTCACCGGTGGAGGCGGCTCTGCAGCAGGCAGCTGCCTCGGGGCCCTGATCCCACTCGGAACTCCAGTGAAGAGAAGGACTTTTAAAAGCTGTGAAGTGACCTGGATGATCCCTGCTTGTGTCCATAAGCCTCTTGATCTCGCAACATTTCCACCTCATCATCACCCCTCCGCCTCTCAGGGCTTCACCTCGGTGTCGTCCGTCAGCTGAGACGCTGCGTCTGAGTCTCGCTTCTTCGGTTTACAACAAACACAACGTGAATAAAGTGCGTGATCATGACACCTACAGCCAGGTCACTACACCGACTCTGAGCCCGGGTTCTGCTTCTTAACCCTTTCACAGACACGGTGCGAGTGTGGTCTCTGGTCAGTTCCAGAACTTCCGGTGTCTGACACAACAACGTTCATCCAATCTGTCGCTTAGTTACCTTCCCACAGCACACATCGTGTCCTGAGAGCGAGGCCAGAACCTTGTCCAGTTAAAGCTTGTGTGATGTAGGTTCTGTGGTTTGTAATATTCCTTTTATTCTCTTTATCTTGTATTGATTTCTATTTCATGGAAGCAGTTGTCTCTAAAGCATGTCTCTGCTAATCGTACGGTCTGTACGTGACAAACATTTTAAATGTCTTTCTGAGAGTTTTGCAGCAGAGGGTGACCCGACAGAACCAGGCTCGTCGGGTCTCGTTCACGGACCCGTTCCTTCAGCTCCAGGGATGTTAAAGTTGGGCGTTTGTGTGGAGCGCTGCTGGAAGTCTGAGGTCAGCAGAATCAACTCCGTTTTCAGTGAAGCACTTCCCTCTGAAGAGGCACTTAGTGGGAATTACGACGATGTGATTTAAATTCCGCGGATTGCAGTGCATTCAGACCCAGTGCTTTATTTATAGGCACACATCCAAATGACTTTACAGCAACTAAACAACACTCTTGTCAAAGTCCTAGCAGCCTGAGGCTTGAGAGCTTTAGGGTAAATACTCTGTGTGTGTGTGTGTGTGTGTGTGTGTGTGTGTGTGTGGGGGGGCAATAAAGAAAAAGACAAGCCCCCCTCCCCATCCTTTCCAAAATCAATACGCATGGTTACTTTAAGCTCTGTGGCAAAGCGGGGTTCAGGTGATGAATACAGAACCTTAGAAAGTGACAGATTAAAATTGATTAAAGGCTGCGACAAAGTATTGATTCCCTCCCCATCCCCAACCAGACAACCCTCCAATCAGGATGGAGCAGGGTGTAAACACAAACACACTTCACAAACAGCCCCCAGGGACTATAAACACACACACACTCTCACTCTGTCCGTCCGAGTTTGATAAGACTACACTTATTTCCCCGTTCTGACCCCTCCCCACGAACATGGCCCTGCTCCCCACTGTCGAAACCAGAGCAGGATCAGCTGGAACAGACAAGCATCAGACCCCCACCTGCACAGTTCAGAAACAGGGATCTGCAGTAAACACCGCCTGCGCAGATGCACCCCCGCAGACTGATGACCACGGACCTGCGACATGATTCAGATCTGGTGTGTGATTCAGATCGTTCTGCTCAGATCTGGTGTTTGATTCAGATCTTTCTGCTCAGATCTGGTGTTTGATTCAGATCTTTCTGCTCAGATCTGGTGTTTGATTCAGATCTTTCTGCTCAGATCTGGTGTTTGATTCAGATCTTTCTGCTCAGATCTGGTGTTTGATTCAGATCTTTCTGCTCAGATCTGGTGTTTGATTCAGATCTTTCTGCTCAGATCTGGTGTTTGATTCAGATCTTTCTGCTCAGATCTGGTGTTTGATTCGGATCTTTCTGCTCAGATCTGGTGTTTGATTCGGATCTTTCTGCTCAGATCTGGTGTTTGATTAAGATCTTTCTGCTCAGATCTGGTGTTTGATTCAGATCTTTCTGCTCAGATCTGGTGTTTGATTCAGATCTTTCTGCTCAGATCTGGTGTTTGATTCAGATCTTTCTGCTCAGATCTGGTGTTTGATTCAGATCTTTCTGCTCAGATCTGGTGTTTGATTCAGATCTTTCTGCTCAGATCTGGTGTTTGATTCAGATCTTTCTGCTCAGATCTGGTGTTTGATTCAGATCTGTCTGCTCAGATCTGGTGTTTGATACAGATCTTTCTGCTCAGATCTGGTGTTTGATTCAGATCGTTCTGCTCAGATCTGGTGTTTGATTCAGATCTTTCTGCTCAGATCTGGTGTTTGATTCAGATCTTTCTGCTCAGATCTGGTGTTTGATTCAGATCTTTCTGCTCAGATCTGGTGTTTGATTAAGATCGTTCTGCTCAGATCTGGTGTTTGATTCAGATCTTTCTGCTCAGATCTGGTGTTTGATTCAGATCTTTCTGCTCAGATCTGGTGTTTGATTCAGATCTTTCTGCTCAGATCTGGTGTTTGATTCAGATCTTTCTGCTCAGATCTGGTGTTTGATTCAGATCGTTCTGCTCAGATCTGGTGTTTGATTCCGATATTTCTGCTTAAATCTGGTGTTTGATTCAGATCTTTCTGCTCAGATCTGGTTATTGATTTAAATCATTTGGTTATATTTTGACTATATTTTGCTTTCTGACTCCAGTCTTTAACTCAGTGCTGTTTAATTTTTCCTGTGAATTCTTCGGAATTTTGTTCCTTTTCCATGTCTCTGGCTCAGATCTTTCTCTCATTTCAATGAGTTTGATGCTTCTCCTAAGAGTTCTCAAATGGTTCTCCTGGATTCACATGGCTTTCTGGTTTCTCCTCGGTTCTGAGCTCATCCTCCACCCTAAACTCAACCTGAAGTTCTGAGACTGTGCTCAGTCACCTGAGACATGGCCCTGCTGGTGGGGGTGAGGGTGCTATAAGAAGACGGATGAAAATTCATCTCCATAAAACCCCAACCAGGCACTCGTCACACTCCTCAGACACTCTTCACACTCCTCAGACACACTTCAGGCACTCCTCACAATCTTGAGACAATTTTCACACTCCTCAGACACACTTCACACTGCTCAGACACTTCACACTCCTCAGACACTCTTCACAGTCCTCAGACACTCTTCAAACTCCTCACACACACTTCACACTTCTCAGACACACTTCAGGCACTCTTCACACTCCTCAGACACACTTCAGGCACTCTTCACACTCCTCAGACACACTTCAGGCACTCTTCACACTCCTCAGACACACTTCAGGCACTCTTCACACTCCTCAGACACACTTCAGGCACTCTTCACACTCCTCAGACACACTTCAGGCACTCTTCACACTTCTCACTTCTCAGACACACTTCAGTCACTCTTCACACTCCTCAGACACACTTCAGGCACTCTTCACACTCCTCAGACACACTTCAGGCACTCTTCACACTCCTCAGACACACTTCAGGCACTCTTCACACTTCTCACTTCTCAGACACACTTCAGTCACTCTTCAAACTCCTCAGATACATTTCAGGCACTCTTCACACTCCTCAGACACACTTCAGGCACTCTTCACACTCCTCAGACACACTTCAGGCACTCTTCACACTTCTCAGACACACTTCTCACTTCTCAGACACACTTCAGTCACTCTTCACACTCCTCAGATACATTTCAGGCACTCTTCACACTCCTCAGACACACTTCAGGCACTCTTCACACTCCTCAGACACACTTCAGGCACTCTTCACACTTCTTAGACACACTTCTCACTTCTCAGACACACTTCAGTCACTCTTCACACTCCTCAGATACACTTCAGGCACTCTTCACACTCCTCAGATACACTTCAGGCACTCTTCACACTCCTCAGACACACTTCACACACCTCAGACACACTTCAGGCACTCTTCACACTTCTTAGACACACTTCTCACTTCTCAGACACACTTCAGTCACTCTTCACACTCTTCAGATACACTTCAGGCACTCTTCACACTCAGATACACTTCAGGCACTCTTCACACTCCTCAGACACACTTCAGGCACTCTTCACACTTCTTAGACACACTTCTCACTTCTCAGACACACTTCAGTCACTCTTCACAGTCCTCAGATACACTTCAGGCACTCTTCACACTTCTCAGATACACTTCAGGCACTGTTCACACTCCTCAGACAAAGTTCTCACTTCTCAGACACACTTCAGTCACTCTTCGCACTCCTCAGATACACTTCAGGCACTCTTCACACTCCTCAGATACACTTCAGGCACTCTTCACACTCCTCAGACACACTTCAGGCACTCTTCACACTTCTTAGACACACTTCTCACTTCTCAGACACACTTCAGTCACTCTTCACACTCCTCAGATACACTTCAGGCACTCTTCACACTCCTCAGACACACTTCTCAGATACACTTCAGACACTTTTCACACTCCTCAGATACACTTCAGGCACTCTTCACACTCCTCAGATACACTTCAGGCACTCTTCACACTCCTCAGATACACTTCAGGCACTCTTCACACTCCTCAGACACACTTCAGGCACTCTTCACACTCCTCAGATACACTTCAGGCACTCTTCACACTCCTCAGATACACTTCACACTTCTCAGACATTCTTCACACTTCTCAGACACACTTCATACTCCTCAGACACTCTTCACACTCCTCAGACACTCTTCACACTCCTCAGACACGCTTCAGACATTCTTCACACTCCTCACACTCCTTAGACACACTTAGGTTCCTTAGACACTCTGAGCAACAGAGCTGTAAACTTCAGGCTGCTGAAATTTCCAGTCATGCTGTTTTGTGTGTGTGAGTTTGTGTGTGTGTAGATCCCCCATGAGGCAGAGTGGCTGGAACGAAACAAGGCCACTGCTGAGCCACTTCAAACATGCCCCCTCTCCAGGGCTCCCATGCCACCTAGAAAATGTTTGCCCCCTGAACGGCGCTGCCAAGGCTGCAGAAATGGGTCAGGGTCATTATGGAACACCCACACTGAGTGTATTTATAAAGCACTCATTCTGAGGAACTGAAACACAGAAACCAGTTCACTTCGCCTTGCTCACTTTAATGAGACGAAGAGAGATGTTTGCTCTTGTTCACCTCGAAACCGGACTGATCCCTCAGAACCCGGGCTGAGCTCAGAACAAACCTGTAGCCGGAAACATGCTGTTTCCCAACATCAGAAAACCACAGGCTTAGAAAACCACAACGATGCATCCTCTCACTCACGTCCCTCTCCCTGTCCACACTGTCCTCTCTTTCTCTGTCCACACCGTCCTCTCTCTCTCTCTGTCCACACCGTCCTCTCTCTCTCTCTGTCCACACCGTCCTCTCTCTCTCTCTGTCCACACCGTCCTGTCTCTCTCTCTCTGTCCACACCGTCCTCTCTCTCTCTGTCCACACCGTCCTCTCTCTCTCTGTCCATACCGTCCTCTCTCTCTCTGTCTACACTGTCCTCTCTCTCTCTGTCTACACTGTCCTCTCTCTCTCTGTCCACACTGTCCTCTCTCTCTCTCATTCCCCACTGTCCTCTCTCTCTCTCATTCCCCACTGTCCTCTCTCTCTCTCTGTCCACACCGTCTTCTCTCTCTCTCTGTCCACACCGTCTTCTCTCTCTCTGTCTACATTGTCCTCTCTCTTTCTGTCCACACTGTCCTCTCTCTCTCTGTCCACACTGTCCTCTCTCTCTCTGTCCACACCGTCCTCTCTCTCTGTCCACACCGTCCTCTCTCTCTCTCTGTCCACACCGTCCTCTCTCTCTCTGTCCACACCGTCCTCTCTCTCTCTGTCCACACTGTCCTCTCTCTCTCTCTCTGTCCACAATGTCCTCTCTCTCTCTCTCTCTGTCCACACTGTCCTCTCTCTCTCTCTCTCTGTCCACACTGTCCTCTCTCTCTCTCTCTCTGTCCACACTGTCCTCTCTCTTAAGTCCCTCTCTCTCTGTCCACACCGTCCTCTCTCTCTCTGTCCACACTGTCCTCTCTCTCTCTCTCTCTCTCTCTCTCTCTCTGTCCACAATGTCCTCTCTCTCTCTCTCTCTGTCCACACTGTCCTCTCTCTCTCTCTCTCTGTCCACACTGTCCTCTCTCTTAAGTCCCTCTCTCTCTGTCCACACCGTCCTCTCTCTCTCTGTCCACACTGTCCTCTCTCTCTCTCTCTCTCTCTCTCTGTCCACACTGTCCTCTCTATTACGTCCCTCTCTCTCTGTCCACACTGTCCTCTCTCTCTCTGTCCACACTGTCCTCTCTCTTACGTCCCTCTCTCTCTGTCCACACTGTCCTCTCTCTTATGTCCCTCTCTCTCTGTCCGCACCGTCCTTTCTTTCTCTGTCCACACTGTCCTCTCTCTTACGTCCCTCTCTCTCTGTCCGCACCGTCCTCTCTCTCTCTGTCCACACTGTCCTCTCTCTCTCTGTCCACACTGTCCTCTCTCTTACGTCCCTCTCTCTCTGTCCGCACCATCCTCTCTCTCTCTGTCCACACTGTCCTCTCTCTCTCTGTCCACACTGTCCTCTCTCTTACGTCCCTCTCTCTCTGTTCGCACCGTCCTCTCTCTCTCTGTCCACACTGTCCTCTCTCTCTCTGTCCACACTGTCCTCTCTCTTACGTCCCTCTCTCTCTGTCCGCACCATCCTCTCTCTCTCTGTCCGCACTGTCCTCTCTCTTACGTCCCTCTCTCTCTGTCCGCACCGTCCTCTCTCTCTCTGTCCACACTGTCCTCTCTCTCTCTGTCCACACTGTCCTCTCTCTTACGTCCCTCTCTCTCTGTCCGCACCATCCTCTCTCTCTCTGTCCACACTGTCCTCTCTCTCTCTGTCCACACTGTCCTCTCTCTTACGTCCCTCTCTCTCTGTTCGCACCGTCCTCTCTCTCTCTGTCCACACTGTCCTCTCTCTCTCTGTCCACACTGTCCTCTCTCTTACGTCCCTCTCTCTCTGTCCGCACCATCCTCTCTCTCTCTGTCCGCACTGTCCTCTCTCTTACGTCCCTCTCTCTCTGTCCACACCGTCCTCTCTCTCACTTCCTTCTCACATGATGCTTTAAAGACTGAGTAACTTGATCCCTGAGCCTTATCTAACAGTAGGGATACTGTGTAGTGAGCCATCATCCCGTTTAGAACAAAACCTTCTGTTTATTTTTTACCAATTCAAAACCTGTATAAGATCTGTGTGGAAACACTCAATAAAACAACGTCCTTTAGAGGATCACAGCGCTCACACCAGCACCGTTCTGCACCTGTGTTACAGTGAGAGTCTAAGCTGCGTCTCCTGGTGACGTTAATGAAAGGAGAAGGACTGGGATGTCAGGGACGAGTTGGAAGCCAAGAAAGCGCTGAGATGGGGCCAAGGTGATATTAGTCAAAGCGGTTTTTAATGTTGCCGCAGATAGCGCCAAAAGAGTGAGGCTCTCCAGCTAGACGCCTGATGCTTTTCCTTTCTAACAGCCAGACTGTGGACAGATGAATGAGCTGCGAACACGGCCACCCAGCGCTCGGGTTTGGATACGAGCTCAGGCCGACGAGTGAGATCCAAATCTCGGCTGCACCCCAGCGTCTCGGCAGGATCCAGGAGGACGGCCCCGCTGCAGCAAACCCAGCGTCTCACAGAGAGGGCTGCAGGACACGCTACAAACAGGGATTTATCCCTTTATCCTTCATCATCTCTCTTTTTTCTTCTATTTCCCAGTTCCTTACCTTTCCACTTCCCTGTTGGTAATTTTCCAGAGTCCATCATGTTTCCCCTTTGATCCTAGGCCACATATTTCCAGAGTTCCTAGCCTTCCCAGACTCCCAGGTTCCCCAGGTCTTAGGTTCCTGTGCCTGATGTGCTCTCTGTTTTATGATTAGAGTCTCGTCTGATGGTGGTCTGACACTCACAGTGAGCCAGGACCTCCATCGCAGAAAAGCCCTGACACACAGACTCATCACAACCTGGGTGTGTGTGTGTGTGTCTGTGAGACAGAATTCACCATGGTGTACATCACCTCTTACCCCGAGTGAACAGAACAGAGCCCTGATAGAAAAGAGAAAGTCAGGGAGTCTGGTTACTCACATCTCCGCCATGTTGTCGGGAAGGTTGGCTGGGATGGCGGTCAGTCCTTTCCCTCTACAGTCCACAATGTTGTTGCTGCAGGTGCACATGGCAGGACAGGAGCCCGCGGCCAGGTTACACGACTGGGGGCTGGAGCTTTCTGAATGACCTGCAGATGTGGACAGAAACAGACAGGGGGCATTGTTAAAGAGTGATGTTCCAGAACATTTCAACATTTAGGACAAAGTCCTAAAGCCCACGCTGCTCCAGGACACACTCGCTCTTCTCATTAGGTTCAAATGAGCTGTAAAAATGTAACAGCTGTGATCTCTTTTGTTATTTCACAGTGACAGTGTGTCGTATTAAAATCACATTCTCATTTTCTTCAACAGAAAAGAACCTAAGACTGGGGAGAATGTGATTTTTAAAGAGTCTTAGCTCTGTGTAGTGTGTCAGGTCTAAAAAGCATCTGAGGCTTTGAATAAACTTCTCTTTGAATAACTCTCAGCAGTAAAGTGGAAAACCGGGGAAAGACCATCTACAACAACGTGCTACACTGAGAAAAGCAGGTGGTGGAGGTGGGGGTTGGAAGTGGAGGGGCGGCGGCGAAGGTTGGGGTTGCAGGTGGAGGAGGATGGGTGGAGGTGGGGGTTTGAGGTGGAGGAGGATGGGTGGAGGTGGGGGTTTGAGGTGGAGGAGGATGGGTGGAGGTGGGGGTTTGAGGAGGATGTGGGGGTTGAAGGTGGAGGGGTGGAAGTGGAGGTGGGGGTTGGAGGTGGAGGAGGATGCGTGAAGGTGGGGGTTGGAGGTGAAGGAGGATGCGTGGAGGTGGGGGTTGGAGGTGGAAGAGGATGCGTGGAGGTGGGGGTTGGAGGTGGAGGAAGAGGTGGGGGTTGGAGGTGGAGGGGTGGAGGAAGAGGTGGGGTTTAGAGGTGGAAGGTTGGAGGAGGATGGGGGGAGGTTGGAGGTGGATGCATAGGGGTGGGGGTTGGAGGTGGAGGGGTGGAAGAGGAGGTGGGGGTTGGAGGAAGAGTTGGGGGTTGGAGGTTGGAGGTGGAGGAGGATGGGTGGAGGAAAAGGTGGGGGTTGGAGGTGGAGGGGTGGAGGAGGAGGTGGAGGTAGAAGAGGAAAACGAAGGGAGACGTTAAAGTAATTCCAGCCTGTTCTACTTTGGAGAATGATTTCATTGTGATTCCTAGGAGCTCCGACGTCCTGATGACTCCCTGGAACTGAGGAGGTACTCAGGCAGGTCCTTGATGTGGTTGTGCAGCAGCAGGTAGAGCGCCACCTGCAGGAAGGCTCTGAAACTCATCCGTTCGCCACCCTTCACCGCTGCCTTTTGTCTACATCAGAAAGCGAAGACAGCGGTGATCTGCATTCGGTTCACACACGTCTCTCTGCGTTCTCTCCTGACGCCTCCTGCACGAGTTCCGCAGCCCCCAGAAAGAGGCGACATCTGAGAACCCGTCGACGGCGTAACCCAGAAAGAGGAATAAAACAGACTTTCAAATGTGTGATGTGTGCTGCGCTACGAATCGGGTTCTTTGGAGGCTTTCGGCCAATGAATATTTGATTCTCCCCTCGCGCGCTGGCGCTCTCCCTGTCCCAGAGTCCTGGCTGTGCCAGCTGCAGACTGGTGAGGACGCCTGCTGCTTAATTCATAACCAGAGAAGCTCATCCGGCAGGAGGGGCGGGGCGGGGGCGGGAGCGGGGGAGGGACATGACGTCCTAGTGGCCCGGGCAATCAGGAGAATGGAGGGAGGCAGGATGGAAGGCACCTCCTCAGTAAAGCCGTCCAAGCCTGGGGTGTCTCTTCAGGACTGGGATTATCAGCAGTTCACAGATCAGCGCCAGACACGAGCAGGTCCCAGTCACTGAGTCTTTGGTAAAAGTGTGTGACTTTCTGGACTCCTTTATGTTTCCACACGACAAACACACTTCCCCCGGTGCGTGTGGAGCACACAGTACAACCCCTGGCTCCAGCTCACGGCCCATTGCCTTAATTCCAGGCGTTTAAACCCTCGGCCCATCAGCGGGTCTTACTCTGAGCCGAGGCCATAGATTAATAACAGAACAGAGAGATGGCGAGAAGGAGCCGGACCGAACAAACAAGAAAAATAAAGAAAGAAGGAATAACACCGCGATAAGAGCGGGAGAGTTGGGAAGGGCATGTTCTGAAGGTGGACTGCTGAAATATTTCAGCTCTCAGTGACGCTGAAGGTCTGTGACACGACTTCATAAATACATTCATAACAATATTTCACAGGCCTGACTTCTCTGACCACCTGGGGCTGTAGCCATGGTAACCACAGGTATGCCTTACTCTGGAGACGCTGGACACATGTCCCCACCCTCTTCTGACCCCTGTCTGACCAGTCGGTGGAGGGCACTAAGACCCTGTGGAGCAGTGTGTAACTGTCTGTGCAGTGAGTGAGTGTGTGTGTGTGTGAGACAGTCGGAGAGTTAATGCTGTGATCAGTCCTAGCTTCTATCTGAATAACACCCTGCGTCACACTCACCCCTCCATCACACCCTAAATCCCACACAGGTGTCCTCCCTCACTCAAACACACACACACACACACACACACACACACACACACACACACACACACACACACACACACACACACACAAAGCAAAGCGGCCAGCATGTGTCTATGCGCCAGCGAGTCATTTGCTAATGATCTCTGCACTGAGAGTTCAGGTCCTGGTCAGGTCTCTTGTGATGTGATGTGTGTGTGTGTGTGTGTGTGTGTGTGTGTGTCCATCCAAAACAACAGCTGAACAGAGTAAAAATCATCTCTGTTTTCTCCACAGACAAATCTTTATATAAAGAGATTAAACACTGAACCGAACCAATCAACTCCAGATCAATCAGCACGTCATAAAATTAAATCTGAGTCAAAACACTGAAGAATGAAGAACCAACAAAACGGATAAATGTAAGAGTCTGAGTACAACAGCTGCTCCAGAGCCTGGGCTGAGTCTGAGCTCGGCTGCGTTTCTCTGCGTCACAGAGGTCTGTTCCGATGTGGAGGACCCTTCGTGTGCAGCAGAGAAACGCAGCCTACATTCGGAGCAATTTCCAGGACACAACAGACGTATCCTTCATGGCCCTCAGTTACCCACAATTCTCTGCACACGTACAGCGCACTGGAGAAAATAAACAAGACGCGGAGAAAAACAGAGCTTCAGAAGTTTCAGGAGCAGAGTTTGTTTACCGTTAAAGTGTAAATTATTAGTTAAAATATGTCTCTAAACCGCATTTAATCAATAAGATTATTGACACATTTCTGTACGAACGCATACATTTATTTAATTTAATCCTAGTTTAAATGTAAATGTTTAAAGTTGAAGTTTGAGTTCTTTCTAGCACCAAGGAGCACTGTTTAGATCGCCATGGTAACATCACTCACTCTGATTGGTGGAAATAGCTTTAAGGATTTTGGGCAATGTATTTTTTTTATGAGGAATGGGTGATAAAACCTGATTTTTGGAAAATAAAGTTGAAATCAGACTGAATCATGGCTTTAACTGCACTCTCAGATTAAAGGTACAGTACAGGAACATCACTGTCACTGAAGCTACAAACAGTGTAGTGTATCTTTAAAGGTACAGTACAGGAACATCACCGTCACTGAAGCTACAAACAGTGTAGTGTATCTTTAAAGGTACAGTACAGAAACATCACTGTCACTGAAGCTACAAACAGTGTAGTGTATCTTTAAAGGTACAGTACAGAAACATCACTGTCACTGAAGCTACAAACAGCGTAGTGTATCTTTAAAGGTACAGTACAGGAACATCACTGTCACTGAAGCTACAAACAGTGTAGTGTATCTTTAAAGGTACAGTACAGAAACATCACTGTCACTGAAGCTACAAACAGTGTAGTGTATCTTTAAAGGTACAGTACAGAAACATCACTGTCACTGAAGCTACAAACAGTGTAGTGTATCTTTAAAGGTACAGTACAGAAACATCACTGTCACTGAAGCTACAAACAGCGTAGTGTATCTTTAAAGGTACAGTACAGAAACATCACTGTCACTGAAGCTACAAACAGTGTAGTGTATCTTTAAAGGTACAGTACAGGAACATCACTGTCACTGAAGCTACAAACAGTGTAGTGTATCTTTAAAGGTACAGTACAGGAACATCACCGTCACTGAAGCTACAAACAGTGTAGTGTATCTTTAAAGGTACAGTACAGAAACATCACTGTCACTGAAGCTACAAACAGTGTAGTGTATCTTTAAAGGTACAGTACAGAAACATCACTGTCACTGAAGCTACAAACAGTGAGGTGTATCTTTAAAGGTGCAGCAGTGGTGTTAGAGTCCAGTTGTGTTCCCTAAAGGTTCATTACATTCTCTTCTCCAGAAGGAGAGGGGGATCTCTGTAATCTTTCATTATACAACTGTGGAGAATAAAAGAACACAATAAAAGTCCTGGAGATGAAACGGGGCGAATGACATCAACACGACTTTAACATTTTCTACATAAAGTGTAGATTTTAAAGTTAAATTAAATTAAAGGTACAGTATGTGTTTCTCTGAATGTACGATTGCGGGGACAGAGTTTGTGAGAGCGTAGAATCATATAATCCACATTTATATAGCGAATATTAACAGGATTTTTACTTCTGGAAACAGACTGTTCAGCTCTACACCAGCTTTCACCTCGGAATAAACACTGGGAAAAAACACAGAGGAGATCAGAGCGTCTGGAGCTCATCTGCTGTGGGGGGTGACCTTGGAGAGCACCGTGGTTCTCATGAAGCTCATCACACTCCCCTGAAGATAAGAACTGAAGGAGGAGGGCGTGTTCTTCCCTGGACTCCATGAGGAAACACACACACACACCTGGATTTCCGTTCCCCCTGAAGTTCTGGCAGCCCATCAGAAACATTTCACCACTGGCTTTAGCTCCTGTAATCCATAAGACACAGTAGTGCCACCTCCGCTTGCTGCCTCCGGGGTGTGTAGGGGTGTGTAGCTGTGTGTGGGTGCTGTCTGGTGTGTGGGAGGTGTTAGCAAACCGAGAGCACTTTACTGAGACGTCAGTAAACAGAGTCTGATAAAGAGGCGTTGAGATGAAGAAACACTACGTGTGAACGTTGTAAAATAAGATGTCATCTGTTTCATTTACATGTTCCCAGTGGTTTTATGATTTTACAATAAATACCAGAGTAAACCAGTAGACGTTCTGCTTTAAAACATGCTGCTGGACACTGGAGAGGATGGGCTCACATACTTTTCATTCAGAAGCCTGTAATATGACCGGGAGGAACTGGGACGTCCCCCAGAATAAGAGACAGGAAGGTGGGTGCTGCTTACCTGAGCAGGAGAACTCGTGTTTCTGGATCTCGGCCACGTTGATGCCGCGGAGCTGGGGCGGGGAGGAGCACTGGGTGAACAGGCCGAGCGTGGGTCTCTGTCTCAGCCACTGGGAGAGCCAGGACAGCTGGCAGTCGCAGTTCAGATTGTTGGAGTGCAGCCGACTGCAGAAGAAGACGACAGACAGAATTAGACGAGAGGGACGTACCAGAGGTTGTAGGAGCCTTCTCCAGCTGAGAGAGGACTTCCTGTGAGGTTCCTCTGAGACGTAAAGAAGGTGGAGTTAGTTTATGAGTGATATTTCGATGTATTAAAGAAGCTAAATGCACACACAGCTTGTGTAACTCCAGTGGAAAACACTGATGATAGAAATGTACACCATGGGGCAGCGGCACGTGAGCTTTAGTTTAAATCCCTGGAGGAATCTTCGTCCACTGCCTTCAGTGTTCAGCTGGAGTGGTGTCTGTGATCCAGGAGTGGTTTGTATTTGTGTGAAGCACAGGGAAATCAATCAATCAACAAATACATAAAGACATACAGAAAGTGCTAGTAGCAGACGGACTCTAATAAGGATAAACAGAGCTAATATAAAAAGCATTAGGTCCTGGTCTTAAACGAGACGGAGGGGCTGTTGTTTACCAGTTAAATTCCATTATTTCTCATTGTCTTTATTTAAGCCGAGAAAAGCCACTTGTGGGAGTTCGGTCACGTCTGGATTTCATTAACTAAAGCCATTAGAGTCTATTCTTTCCTCCAGATCTTTGAGGACAAACCCCAGGACGTTAATCATATCAGGAATCTTGTCTGATGTCCTGTAATCTGGAGCTGTGCTCATCTCCTCTAAATCACAGTCCTCCACGAGCGCTAACCGACGCGCTGATCCGACTGTGTGCGGTAGCCTTGTTTTTCCACCGTCCCCTCCGGCACGTCGCCTCTGTTTCGACATGCTTTCACATTTCGTAAATATATTTAGACAATAGAGTCGGGGGGTGGCTGCTTCTTTCGGGGGCCGTTCGCTCTTTCAGGGATCAACTGAGGAAATGGTTCCTGGCACCAACACAAACCCCAGTGTGGCCTATGGCTGCCCACCAAGACTCTGAGGAATGACACAGTGTGTTGTGAGCCTTTCTGGCCCCGAGCGCTGTGGGCCAGTGGTTTTCTGGAGCTGCGGCGCTGCCTGCTGAGTGGAGTGAAACGAAGAAGGCCTCTGAGTAAATAAAACGCCATAAAAGCGGGAGGATCGGGGCCCGGCGAGAGCTCGCTGTAAAGCGCCAAACGGAAGGAGTCGATCAGATTTTGCGGTGGAAACGTCTCCCGAGCTGAAATAACTGTTATTCCCCTGTGAGCGACAAAGGACTGAGGCGATCGCTCGAGAATCTGAAGACCTGATCAAGAGTGGGAAGTGATCCGTTCATAATCTCTTGATTACGACTGTGATGTCGGCGCGAGGAGAAGACCTACTGGAACACGTGGCTGCCCAACCCTCAGGGGGGAGCTCTTTTACTCAAACAGTATTTTTCACGAATGGTGTGGTGCTCCTGGGACGTCTGAAGATCACAGCACTGTTACGTGTTCAGATACGAACTCTGTAAAAAGTCCAGAGAATCAGGTCGGGAGATTTCCCAGAGAGCACCTTTCACACATGCAGCCACGGCGACAGGGGGCGGAGCCTGTGCAGTGTGTGGTCGGGGCAGGGGGTGGAGCCTGTGCAGTGTGTGGTCTGGGCAGGGGGCGGAGCCTGTGCGGTGTGTGGTGGGGGCAGGGGGCGGAGCCTGTGCAGTGTGTGGTAGGGGCAGGGGGCGGAGCCTGTGCAGTGTG
The DNA here is from genome assembly GCF_029633855.1 of Hoplias malabaricus. Taxonomy (NCBI): domain Eukaryota; kingdom Metazoa; phylum Chordata; class Actinopteri; order Characiformes; family Erythrinidae; genus Hoplias; species Hoplias malabaricus. The sequence goes on along the minus strand of NC_089801.1, from coordinate 6,602,868 downwards.
TGGTCGGGGCAGGGGGCGGAGCCTGTGCCGAGTGTGGTACGGGCAGGAGGCGGAGCCTGTGCAGTGTGTGGTCAGGGCAGGGGGCGGAGCCTGTGCAGCGTGTGGTACGGGCAGGGGGCGGAGCCTGTGCAGTGTGTGGTACGGGCAGGGGCGGAGCCTGTGCAGTGTGTGGTCGGGGCAGGGGGCGGAGCCTGTGCAGTGTGTGGTCCGGGCAGGGGGCGGAGCCTGTGCAGTGTGTGGTCCGGGCAGTGCAATACTACGGAACATTCCCTCTGTTCGCACAGGGGTCACTCAGGGCCAGGAAAAAGTCCGGGACAATGTTACAGGTGTGTGTTCACACACGGCTCCTCCGGGTAAAGTCCAGAACAGTTCTGGGAGATGGAACAATAGAACTGTGTGACCTTCTGTACTTGACCTCACTGAAGTTTAGGAGACTGCAGCAAGTCTAAGGACGCCGTGTGTTACTTCCACATTAATGACCTACAAAAACATTCAGCCACTTCTGAGATTTAAGTGTGAACTGATGAACTGATCTGTAACACGTGTGTTTGTGTGTGTGTGTGTGTGTGTGTGTTACTCACAAGGTCCTCAGCTTGGGCATGTGGTTGAAGCTGGACACTGGAATGCTGCTGATGTTGTTGTTGTTGAGAGTTCTGTGGAAGATGAAGCAGAAGAGCTGAGATTAAAAGCAGCCGCGGGTTCTGCCCTGAGTCAAACCAGAGGCTGTAGGCAGTCGTTACAGTGCACCACCCTCAGCAGGAACGAGAAATGCTGTTCCTGTCGGGAAATTACTTTTTGGAGGTAAAACCTCCGCTTGTGCAGCTTCACTAAAGTCAGGAGACAGCTGCCTCTAAACCCCATGGAGTCGCAGAATTCTCCATCCCCTGTCTTCATTCTATTGATTCGCAATCAAACCCCTGACACTCACCAGGCTTTGTGCTCAGGGACGGCCCCGTTCCAAGCCCCCCTCAGATTAATGGCGCGGGTGGAGATTTATCCCTGACACTGGGTTAAAGTAACAGCGGACCCCCGAACCTTCGCTCACGTTAGCCTCGCTGCTGTTACAGCTCCATTAGTTTTATGAGGTGTGTTTAGCTAATGGCAGCACTAGGGGCGAGTGTGTGTGTGTGTCACTTACAGAACTTCCAGTCCCCGCAGCGCCCGGAAGGCTCCGTCCTCGATGCATCCGATGTGGTTCTTGTCCAGTTGCCTGTGGAGTAAAAGGAAATTCACAGTGAAAAGCCGAACAGGAATTCTACCCTCAACATTCCTGCTCAGCCCGGTGGACCCCTCTGGACTTGGAGCCGGTCAGCGGCAAGAAACTGTGGTGGTGACAGGAGCCGGGTCCTGCTAATACGGCCAGTAACAATTTCTCCGGTCAGTGCGGTACGGCTCGGTTCTGTCCCAAACCCGACCCCAAGACTCTCAGCTCCCTGCTCCAGGTCCAGTGTCCACTCTCCATCTCTGACCAGAGCTGTGAAAGTGGGCGGAGCTTCTGGAACCCTGTTCCACACCGAGAAACCACAGACCGTCTTTTCCTTCCTCACACCGGACTCCAGGTCTGGACCTGCTCCTCGGGCTGTACACAGATAAGGGGCGTGTCCCTCTGCAGCGACCAATCAGAGCCGTCTGTGTCGGTGTCCACCGTTAGAGACTCGAGTCTGTGTCCTGTTCAGGAACGGTCCACAGCGGCCGGGGTCAGTGGGGTTTACAATGGAGCGTTGTTTCTGATTTAATTGTGTTTAACCAATCATAGATTAGCACTGTCTCTAGCTCCGCCCACACGGCCCAGTTCTGTACACTTGGAATCGAGTCGGGTTCTCTGGGTCAGTTCGTCAGAAGGACCCTCGAGCTCCAGGGTCCTTCTGCAGCAGGTTCCCCCTCAAGACCTGCTCAGAGAGGATCCTCTGCTTACAGTACCTCACATTTTAAAATACTGGTGGAGTTCCCTTTACATAGTTAAAACACACACACACACACACACACACACACACAAACATGTGCATAAACACCCATACACTTGCAGGATCAATACAGCATAATTGGTTCCAATGTGCAGAACATAATGGGACAAGATTGCAGACTGACCCATTATAACCCCCCGTTATTATCCCCCCATTACACCCCCATCATTACTGCCCCCATTACCCCCCCTCCCCCCAGTAATAACAGTCATTCCCATAAGCCTCTGATTATTGGAGTTCACAACTGAGCACTGATGGAGATCAATACTGATACAATCCTTCAGAACAGAACCAGCACGGGCTCAGACACTCACACATTCACACCACACTCACACATTTACACCGCACTCACATCACACTCACACATTCACACCACACTCACACATTCACACCACACTCACACATTCATTCACACCACACTCACACATTCACTCACACAACACTCACACATTCACACCACACACAAACATTCACACCACACACAAACATTCACACCACACTCACACATTCACACCACACTCACACATTCATTCACACCGCACTCACACATTCACAGCACACTCACACATTCATTCACACCGCACTCACACATTCACAGCACACTCACACATTCATTCACACCGCACTCACACATTCACACCACACTCACACATTCACACCACACCACACTCACACATTCACTCACACCACACTCACACATTCACTCACACATTCACACCACACTCACACATTCACACAGCGCTCACACATTCACACAGCGCTCACACATTCACAGCACACCACACTCACACATTCATTCACACCCCACTCACACATTCACACAGCGCTCACACATTCACAGCACACCACACTCACACATTCATTCACACCGCACTCACACATTCACACCACACTCACACATTCACACCACACTCACACATTCACACCACACCACACTCACACATTCACTCACACCACACTCACACATTCACTCACACATTCACACCACACTCACACATTCACACAGCGCTCACACATTCACAGCACACCACACTCACACATTCATTCACACCGCACTCACACATTCACAGCACACCACACTCACACATTCATTCACAGCACACTCACACATTCACAGCACACCACACTCACACATTCATTCACACCACTGTCACACGTTCACACCCACTCAAATTGGTGTGTGAAGTGTGTGTCTGGAGTTTGTGTGGTGTGTGGAGACTGTGGAGTGTGTCTGGCATGTGGAGAGTGTGTGAAGAGTGTGTGTGGAGTGTGTGTGGTGTGTGGAGAGTGTGTGTGGTGTGTGGAGAGTGTGTGTGGTATGTGGAGAGTGTGTGTTGAGTGTGTGTGGTGTGTGAAGAGTGTGTGTGGTGTGTGGAGAGTGTGTGTGGTGTGTGGAGAGTGTGTGTGGTGTGTGTGTGGTGTGTGGAGAGTGTGTGTGGAGTGTGTGTGGAGAGTGTGTGTGGTGTGTGGAGTGTGTGTGGAGAGTGTGTGTGGTGTGTGGAGAGTGTGTGTGGAGTGTGTGTGGTGTGTGGAGAGTGTGTGTGGAGTGTGTGTGGTGTGTGGAGAGTGTGTGTGGAGTGTGGAGAGTGTGTGTGGAGTGTGTGTGGTGTGTGGAGAGTGTGTGTGGTGTGTGTGTGGTGTGTGGAGTGTGTGTGGTGTGTGGAGAGTGTGTGTGGTGTGTGGAGAGTGTGTGTGGAGTGTGTGTGGTGTGTGGAGAGTGTGTGTGGAGTGTGTGTGGTGTGTGGAGAGTGTGTGTGGAGTGTGTGTGGTGTGTGGAGAGTGTGTGTGGAGTGTGTGTGGAATGTGTGTGGTGTGTGGAGTGTGTGTGGTGTGTGGAGAGTGTGTGTGGTGTGTGTGTGGTGTGTGGAGAGTGTGTGTGGTGTGTGGAGAGTGTGTGGTGTGTGTGGTGTGTGGAGAGTGTGTGTGGAGTGTGTGTGGTGTGTGGAGAGTGTGTGTGGAGTGTGTGTGTGGAGAGTGTGTGGTGTGTGGAGAGTGTGTGTGGAGTGTGTGTGTTGTGTGGAGAGTGTGGAGTGTGGAGAGTGTGTGTGGAGTGTGGAGAGTGTGTGTGGTGTGTGTGTGTTGTGTGGAGAGTGTGTGTGGAGTGTGGAGAGTGTGTGTGGAGTGTGTGTGGTGTGTGGAGAATGTGTGTGGAGTGTGTGTGGTGTGTGGAGAGTGTGTGTGGAGTGTGTGTGGTGTGTGGAGAGTGTGTGTGGAGTGTGTGTGGTGTGTGGAGAGTGTGTGTGGAGTGTGTGTGGTGTGTGGAGAGTGTGTGTGGAGTGTGTGTGGAGTGTGTGTGGTGTGTGGAGAGTGTGTGTGGAGAGTGTGTGTGGAGGTGCACTCACAGGTTCTTGATGTCTGTAGCTCCGCGGAAGGCTTTGCGGGGAATGGCCTGGATAAAGTTCTCACTGAGGTCTCTGTAAAACAGAGAGAAAGGGGTTTCACCAAAACTTCACCATCGTCAGCTTCATTTACATTTAACACCCCCCTCACACACACACATACACATACACACACACACACAAACGCCGCCTAACAAGTCAACCGGAGCGGGGCTCAAACCCAGGACCCTGGAGCTGTGACAGAGACACTGCACCTCCCTGGCGCCCAGAATAAGAATTACAACAAATAAAACTGAAAAAACAAAGCATTAGGACATTCCTAAGATCTGCCTCAGAAAGTGTTTTGCACCAAGAGTTTACACTGAATACTACAGTAAAATATAAAACAATAAATCAGAGATCAGAGATCAGAGAGAGCTGCTCCAGAATAAAGAGTGAGGGGTGATTTAAAGCGAGCTGTCGCTGCTCAAACAGGAATGATTCTAAAGATCTGAGAGCTGGCTCTGATCTCTGTATCACATCTGATCTGACACTGTCCCGCACCATGAGGACATTTATATAGCAGTAACAGCACCTTAAACTCAGTATCAGACTGGTCTCCAGTGTCAGGATCAATTCTGATACCTTTCTCCTTTTTAAACAAATTGCTTTGTGAGATTCACTAATCTGACAAACCCCTCACTCAGCTCTGCTTCAGGCGGCGTCTCAGCGCTGAGACCGACGGGAGAAACGGAGACGCTGTTGCCACAACAAGCAGCAGCCGACATCTGGGAGGTTCTCTCTCCAGCCGCTAAAACAAACACACGTCGGGCTGAAGCTGTGATTCTAACGCGCAGTGTTTGGATCTGCGTTACGTTTCTGAGAGACTCTCCAACACCGAGGAGTCGCCACAGCAACCGTGCCGTGTTTGTCCTCACGACTCGAGCGGAGATGAGCCGACCTGCCTCGTCCTGCTGGGGCTGAAAGACAGATGCCTCCACAACAACTGGATTCAATAGACTTTGTTTTAAATAAACTAACAGACTTAATCCTCACCTCCAACAAACCCCCGCCCTCGCGTTTCCAAACGGGGATCAGGTGTGAAACCAGGAGAACTGAGTGCAGGGTTCATTTAGTTAGAATGGAAAAAATATTCCTATTCTTCACAAGGAAATTAGATGAGAACTAAATAAAATGATCATTTGAACACGAGAACTTTCATCAACAAATAAAAACGAAACCACAAAGCGAAAGACTGATAAATGACCCGTGATCTCAGAATCGAAAACAGAAAATCACAAAGAAATCAAAACAGGAAAATGCTCCGTCTGTTTGCCATTGTCGGGGTAAGAGTGGCCGAACCCCCACCGAACTCCCAGCAGAACCAGCGTCTACGGTTTAGACCTCAGACCCGCTTCTGTCGGGAACAGAGAGGTGTGTTAGAGCGCCGTACACAAACAGAACCAAGAACAACAGCCAGCATTGCTGTTTGTGATGTGTACACACTAATGACCCGGCCTCTGCCTGTAATGAGCTCCGGGGACAAAGGCGGGCTGTCGTTTCTCGCCAGCGCGGCTCTGTTTGGGCTCCTGTAGCTCTGATAATTGGCGTGGGCATGGCGTGTTTTTATAGACTGCATTTCTAACCTCATCGCTGTCTCTGGCTGTTAATTACACTTCACCAAAAACATCCTCCAGCGAAGGAGTGTGGTTTCTTTCCTCGGTGGGTAGGAAAGCTCATATAAAGCATGTGCTGTGGGTGAAGAGAAGGTAGGGCTTGGTTCTGTGGTGGTTTTGGTGCATTTCTCCCGCTTAAGATCCAGAGAAAGCCACGATGTCACACAGAAAGGCAGCAAACTGGCAGGCACAAGGGAAACTGGGGGAAGTGATGGGGAAACGGCTGCGAATCAGCATCCTAAATCCTGTTAGCACGCGTTAAAGCGATCGGCGGCGGTGCACAAAGCTCGGGGAGAGCTGTGAGCGTGTTCTTCTGAGTGGATTACGTGCTGGTGTCACGGGGGGCTAATTGCGTGTCTCAAAAGGAGCTAATGAGAAGCCGGAGGATGACAAATGTGGCGTCTTCCTTCCTCCAGCGACCCGCTCTTCCTCTCTCTCCAAGCGTAATAGAATAATGATCGAGGCCGGGCTTTTCTGCCGATCTGTTGTCTTTGGGGCTTTATTGGCGGGACAGGCAGGTTTCCAGCGCCAGAGGAATATTAAACTTAGCAGTTTTCCCATTCCAGAATTCACACAAACTCCAGAAGGCCAATGAGATGCTGCCGCTGGTGAGCGTGATTGACTCGGCTCGGTGGGCTGCGGGTGTTCTGCTGAAATGATGAGCAGCTGTGTTCTGTGGAAAGCTTCATTAGGAGTAAACACTGGGGGTCACTCTACAAACCGCAGGAAGATTGCGACAGTGAGGAATGTGTCCTCGTTTGATGTCGGGATGAGTAAGTGACAGGGAATTCTCCCAAGGGAATGATGCACTGGGAAGAGTCACCAGAGTTTAATCAGGAACCCTCAGGAATGTGGGAGACTGGGTTCCAGGTGTCAGAGTCAGAGCTGTCTTTGGTTTACTGACAGAATTCAGCGGTCAGTCTTTAGTCTGAGCTCAAGGCCTTGAACGGACCTCATTTACAAGAAGTGCTCTGATATTATTCAAAAACATTTACACAATCTTCACTGCCAGAAAAGTTGGGAGATTTTCTCAAAAGGAATAAAATCCAGAAGTGGAAAGTAACGAATAAAATTTACTCACGTTGCTGTAATTGAGTAAGTTTTTAAAATCTGTAACTTTACTTTTACTTAAGTATATTTTGCTTGAAGTGTTGTACTTCACTACGTTTTAAATCACATTAGTTACTGAGTAAAAATGTAAATAAAAATACAAGAAAATATACTGTGCACCGGAAACTACCAGTGAAGCACTGGCTGATTTATCTACCGCTAAAATCACGAGAAACACGGAGACAGACAAGTCCAAGACTGTTCACGAGCCGTAACTCCACAACAGCTGGGTTCTACCTGATGGACACAGTGTGCCTCACTGCTTTATTCTTTATGACACTTTTAATAGAGATCAGTGACAGAGTCATTAATGACACTGTAGTGAAATGTTGCTGAAACCGAGAGAGACTCTGAAGTGTTTTTATCTGAAATGAGGCGATTCACCAGAGTCTTGTTACAGAAACGATACCAGGACGTTAGAGCGGTGATGAATCATCATACTTTGACCTTCCGTACTTCAGTGCATTTGAGGGGAATCCTGTTGTACTTTTACTGCAGTGATATTTTACCTTCCATACTTTAACTCAGGACTTGACCTGTGTCCCTCGTCCAGCGCTGTGGTTAGTTATAGAGGAGGAGGAATAAAAACCTGCAGCCACACCGGGCCTTTATGGATAAGACTGGTTACTCCTAGTCTAGTGTATTGGAGGCACCAAAGATGAGGAATTTGCACCCATTCATTCATCATTCATCCCTCTCTCTCACGTTCCCCAGTCCCAAAGGGTTAGCTGTTCTACTGCTCAGGTAAAGAGACTCTAAAATGTAAAACCCAGCCTCCCCATTCCCCCCTCTTCAGGCGTCTGGTGCCTGGGTTCTGACTCACAGTTCCAGCTGGCCTGCCCCAGGAAAGGTTGAAGAGGTGGTGTGTGGCAGCACCCTGAACAGCGGGCATCAAATAAGCAGAACTAATTGGAGCTGGAAGCTGGGCTCTGGGGGAGTGGCGGCCCCCTGAAGGCTTTGCCAGACCGGGGGCCTCGTGGGTTATCAGATCACTTTGCTGTGGAGCGCAGCGGCAGACAGCGTTAAGTTACAGCAGCAGAGCTGGCAGAGGCCGTGCTGCACCCTGTCCAAGCTAATCCAAGCTAAAAAAAACAAAACCTTAATTATCCCATGGAATTTGTCGAGAGCACTCGCCCCCCTCCCGCCCTGAGCTTGCAGAAAGGCTCACTGTGTGTGTGTACGGCTTTTGTGGAGGGGCTGGGGGACGCTGTACCAGCTGGCCACAACACTTCAGCCCCAAAGCCCCTGAAAATCACTAATGAGCCCAAAGTCGCTGACACAAACCTCCATTTCCACGTCCATACTCTGGCCCAGATCAGCACGGCGTCTAATGACCGTCTGAGCCGGTGACGCGTGCCACAGCGTCGAAAACGGACAGGGTTTGTCCACAGCCACCTGCAGCTGCTTGATTACAGGTGAGGAAACATCAGAGGACATGGCACTCCATGATTCAGCCACAGAGCAATGCCTACGGTTCATATTTTACTCACCGCGGCCTGTTAGGACTTTCTCACAGCTCGTTCCACTGGACCCTTTCTGATGTGGTCACTGCAGCCCATTACGCTTCGGATCTGTCACTGAAACGTACAGCAAACCTTTCAACCCAAACAACACGACAAAGAACTTCCTCTGAAGCATAAACACAAGCCTTCGCAGCCGTCAGAGGGAACAGGACCTGGAACACGGGCCTGCAAGCCACTAATGCCACTTAATCTCACTCAGGAAACGTCTTTAAAAAAGGAAGGAACTCTTAAACAGAGCCTCCGACACAGCCTGTGCTTTACAGATCTGTTAGAGACTTACTTCATCATAATTACAGCGTGTTTCACACGGCCGCCTCGATTCTGTTCGCTCTGAGATCGGGCCAGTGATCGCTGTGAGGAGCGCTGCCAGCTGATCCACTTCATTAAGCTGAGATTACATCTTATCATACGGCTTTCATGCTGTATATCTTCACGTCTGCCTTTATTACTACAGACGCCGCTGCAGATTACAGATCGCAGACTCGTCTGAGGGCAGTCCACAGAGTTTACGGTCCAGTGACCACAGAATGACTGAGAGACACGTCATGGCGGCGGACGGGACTCTTCCAGAGTTTAAATGCTGCTTCTCTCATTTTCAACAAAACTGATCACATCAAAAGCCCTTTGAATGAAACGACCAGTTCTTCATTTCTTCACGTTTAACACTCTCTTAATTAATGCCAGGACGCTGGACGCTGGCGGAGGCAGGTCTGTACACACAGCCGATGATGGGTTTGGGGGGGGGGTCTCTGTAAGATGTGCAAACTGAACATGACTTCACTCCATTTGGTGCCTGCAGAAAGATACATCCGCCACCAATGAAAGAAAGAATGTAAGCCCTGATTGGTTCCTTCCTTCATTGATAAGCACCGACGTCACTGAGCACGGTCTGGGGCTGGAGAACGGTAGGTGCTGTGGTTTCAGTCGAATCCAAACTCATTTGTTTAAGAATATCTGAGTTGTGTTTAGGCTCATGGTGGAGGATGGAGGCTGCGTTTTCTAAAGGTCCACACTTACAGACTGTGATTGTGCGGAAGTGGACACTGACACAATATAGTTCTGAATATTTCAAATATCTATGCACTCACAAAACACAGAGATCTGCAAAAAAAAAAGAGCAGAGAGCAGCTGCTTCACTTTGTTTTTATTTTACGGCGGACGTGTTTCAGCTTTGTGCCGTCTTCAACGCAGCTCTTTGCTTTTCCTGCAGTGTTTAATGGGCTCCGTTCCGGGTTGTGAACCTAATGTTGAACCGTTCGGTGCATTTCCACCAATAAAAAACAGGTTCCGGAACCCGACAAGTTTGTTAGCGGCAGGAACCATAGAACAGTAGGTTTTTCAGCACGAACCGTGAGGGCGCCTGTGGGCGTGGCTAGTTACAGGAGCAAGGAGCGATGGCGACACCCACGAGGAGCACGCTGTGTAGTCTCCTACGCCTCATCGTCAAAAGCTGATTCATGTTTGATTTTTGGAGAAAAACAAACATCTGTAACAGCAGCACAAACGCTCACAGGTCGTCTACATGCTCCGCCGTCTTCTCTCTTCTGTTACTTCCGCAGTGCAGCGCACCATGCTGATGACGTGTTCTACGATGTATCCTCGGTTTCCACTAAAACTGGTGTAAACACGGCTGCTTTGCTGAAAAGGTTCTTAAAAACACGAACGGAACCAGTTCAAGATCCAGAGTTCTTGAAAAGTACATTCTGCCTGTTTGCACTTGTGTTTCTGTCTGCACTCGTGTTTTGTGTCGAACCCTGGTTTCAGTGTGTACAGTGTGTAATCAGAGTCTGAACATGCAGGGCCTGTGTTCCTCTGGGGTGTGTTCTAAGCCCATTTACTCTTCTGGTGAAAATCAAGCTCTGCTTCTTATTTGTGACAGTCGTGACCCCAGCCTCAGCACCGCAGGGCTCTGTACGCTTTAGCGGTAATTGTTTTGCAGTTACCCAGTCGTCATGCTCCATTAGGCCACTTACATCTCTATCTGCGTAGCTCTATCCTTCTCTCTCTCCCTCTCTCTCTCTCTACACCTGCCTCCTCCATCTCCCGCAGCCAAAGCTAATAACACCATTACCTCAGGAAAAGCCCAGAGCCACTTCCAAAGGGTTTAATTTGATATTAAAACACAGCCCTTTTTATGGACGGCTCCTGGGTGTTACGAAGAGGACGGTGTGGAGAGCACCACAGCAGAGCCTGCCTCTCTCTCTTCTCCGTGTTTACAGATGTGCTCCGGACAGCGCTCTGTCTCCTATTGGTCATCGTTAGGATTACGACGTAGGAAACCTCAGACCGGACCAAAAGATCCAAACAACTCTAACATGCTCCACTTTTCCTCGGGGAGTCGTGGGGCATCACACATCGCTGTTCTTTGATTCTGTTGCGCTCCACGACCGCTCCTCGTCCCCGACGCTCAGAATCAGTTCAGACGCTGGACATTTGTCAGATACGACACAATCGCATCAAAATCTGACTAAATTTGTGAAGTCTGATCCCAACATTAGAGGCTTTGGAGCATTTTATAAACGTCTCAGAGGCGGACAGAACCCCCAGCATCTATCCACTGCTACAATCCAACACCTCTACATCTTTATTCATGCGGGCGATTTCACACAGCGGTTAGAGTCTGTTTACACCGCTGAGGTCTGGATGTTGATGAATGAAGCTGTGAACCCAGTGCTGAAGGATAACAGAGAGGTCTAAAGTGCTGCTCTGAACCGACATGATATAACGATCAGTGCATGAGCTCCTGATTGGGGCAATTATGGAGAGAGAGAGAGAGAGTAATGCCATTTGCTCTCAGATAAGTAGTCATTCATCTCTGTGTCTCTGTTTGAACAGTAGCTTGTAATTAGACCATTAGTTACTCATTATGGCTTTAAATTGACTGTGGAAAAGCTGTTAACAGAACGACAGGGTCCACCACTCTCTCAGAAAACCCCCTTCATCTGTCTCACTGAGCCCAATGTAAGGAAACTATGCTATGAATGACGCTACTGATCACACTGGAACATACAGAGAAACAGCAGTGATGCTTCAGGCACGTACCCGGTGTCACTCAAACCCTTGCCTCTAACGGGAACAGAGGGCTTTGGAAACCACAACAACGGCGGCGGTAACGTTAAGCGGTGTTTACTCATGGTGTATTGGCGTGTTGTTGTTGTTTGGGACTGAACACAGCTCCGTTATCAGTTCAGACAGATCAGTAGAGTTTGTTCCTTCCTTGTTGCAGCGTCCAGCTCTCGCTGGATTCTTTCGTCGGCCACCGATCCAAGGAGCGTTTGAACCTCTTCAAAAGACCATGGCGTCATTTTTACGAGCTGCCGTCATGAGTCGGATAAAAACAAACGTGATCTCTGCTGCAGCTGGAGATTTTACAGATGGAGAGTTGGTGCTGGTCGTCTGCGTTGTGTGGCGTAGAGTGACGACTCTCTCTGGACAATCAGCGCTCTGCAAGGTTTACACGCCACGGTTTAGTCCCTACTCGACTCGCTCTGAACCACGAGAGAACAGCCACTAAACAAGAACCCACTTCCAGAACCAGAACCAGGACCTGATTCACCTGGTGGAGGAGTGGAAACAGACGAGTATAGACCAGTAGGGACCCTGCAGTGGAAAAGTGCCATAACTCTGACCCTATACACGTACAACTGTGCCTGATTTTTACCAGTTTAGAGAAAACACTGTCCTACACAGTCCAGAACCCTCCAGAACTGTGGGAATGTGTACAGTCCAGCGCCTCCATCCACAGCTCAACACAATACCAGGCCCTGGAAGAAACTACAATGAAGACACTTACAAGATCTGAATAAAAGACCAGTCTATTTATAACACTGTTTCCTCTGAAACGTGAGACGACCCGCTTCCTGCACCTGTTTATCCCCCCCGTCTCCTTCTGTTAAACATCAAACGTCAAATATTAAAGGAACAGTCTCAAGCAGATAAAACATAACCAGAGCTATGGCCACTAGAAACCTGCCGGTGTACGGCTCTAGCCTCGTTCTGATGACGGACCCTAAGGGTGGGGGCAACTCTGAGCATGGGGCAGACACTTAAAACACACTCTTCAAAATGTTTCTAACAGAAAAACAGAGATCCAGCTGAGGACAAAAATATCACACCTGTGTTTATTTATCTTCTAAAGGATTCGACATCCAATCACCCACTCCTCTCCCTCCCTCCCTCCCTCCTCTCTTTTCCCCTGGGGCTTTATTCTCTTCTTCATTAGTGGAACAGGACTGAGATCCATGAGAAGAGAGCATGGCCTGAACCATCTACTGCAACCCCTCACCACCTCAGCTCAATCTACATTGTACAGTCTGTTTTCTTTTTCACAGAGTTATGGCCTCAGACTCCACGACAAACACTGCACGTTTCATTCCGTTCCATCCTCCCATTCCTCGATTAAACTACAGCCTTGTTTACATTCCCTATTTAGGAAAAACCTCGTCTTTATTGTGGCCCACATCAATAACCCAAACATCCACCAAAGACGAGCTCCCGATAGCGGCTCTGCTACAGCTGGGGGTTTCCTGTGCTGCACTGACCCCATGCTGGATGGTGTAGTGAGAGAACTTGAGAAATGATCAAACAGAAAAGAAACAACATCAGGGAGATGTAGCGCTGAAGTGAGACAGACGGAGAGCAGGAGGAGAGACGAGTTACACGCTGTCTCCCCCCAGAGCGTCCACGTCCACATCCACATACACTTCCTCGTCCATGTCCTCATCTACATCCTCGTCATCATACACTCCCTTGTCCAAACCCTCACCCAAGTCCTCGTCCTCATCCTTGTCCTAGTTCTCATCCTTGACCACGTCCTCATCCTCGTCCTAGTCCTCATCCTTGACCACGTCCTCATCCTCGTCCTCATCCTAGTCCTCATCCTCGTCCATGTCCTCATCCTCATCTACATCCTCGTCCTCATACACTCCCTTGTCCAAACTCTCACCCAAGTCCTTGTCCTCATCCTTGTCTTAGTCCTCATCCTTGTCCACGTCCTCATCCTCGTCCACATCCTTGTCCATGTCCTCAGCCTCATCTACATCCTCGTCCTCATACACTCCCTTGTCCAAATCCTTACCCAAGTCCTCGTCCTCATCCTAGTCCTCATCCTTGTCCACGTCCTCATTCTCGTCCACGTCCTCATACACTCCCTTGTCCAAACCCTCACCCAAGTCCTCGTCCTCATCCTTGTCCATGTCCTCATCCTCATCTACATCCTCGTCCTCATACACTCCCTTGTCCAAATCCTCATCCTTGTCCTAGTCCTCACCCTTGTCCACGTCCTCATCCTCGTCCACGTCCTCATCCTCGTCCACGTCCTCATCCTCGTCCATGTCCTCATCCTCATCTACATCCACATCCACGTCCTCATACACTCCCTTGTCCAAACCCTCACCCAAGTCCTCATCCTCATCCTTGTCCTAGTCCTCATCCTTGTCCATGTCCTCATCCTTGTCCACGTCCTCATCCTCGACCTAGTCCTCATCCTTGTCCATGTCCTCATCCTCATTTACATCCTCGTCCTCATACACTCCCTTGTCCAAATCCTCACCCAAGTCCACGTCCTCATCCTTGTCCACGTCCTCGTCCTAGTCCTCATCCTCGTCCACGTCCTCGTCCTAGTCCTCATCCTCGTCCACGTCCTCGTCCTAGTCCTCATCCTCGTCCACGTCCTCATCCTCGCCGACGTCCTCATCCTCGTCCACGTCCTCATCCTCACCCACGTCCTTGTCCATGTCAATCACTCCTGGCAGCTTTGTGTAAAATTCAGTCTGAAATCAAACATCTGGGTGTGACGAATTTCAGCTGCAGCTTTCTCTCAACATCTCTCCAGGGAAGAGGAAGCAGGGAGGAGAAAGAGAGAGAGTGAGAGGGAAAGGGAGAGAGAGAGTGGGTGAAGGAGGAGTGGAGGGTTTGAGGTGTGACAGGCAGAAGGAGATGACAGGGCAGATGACGGCATGCTCCAGAGCGTAGCAGGATGAAAAGGGAGAGGTGTAAAAAGCGAAGGCTGTGGGGAGAGGAGAGAGAGCAGCGCTGGAGTCTTCTCAGTGGCCTCAGGGTTTTCTGGGCGGCTGCCAACGGAACAGGACGGCTTTCTGTGGCAGCTGTAGAACTCGGGTTTGGAGATGTGTGTGTGTCTGTGTTTGTGCGTGTGTGAGAGAGTGTGTGTGTGGTCCAAGGATCCTCAAAGCTACACTTCCACACTCCTTGTGGGGGCCCAGAAGCAGGAGCTGTGTAGTAGCACAGTGCACATACTTTCCTTTAACTCTTTGCACCCTCTCGCCCCAGTGTGCTCCATCATCCTGTTACTTCAGGTTCCGCTACTGTGTCAGGAACCAGTCTTTCACCAAGGTCCTGCCATTAGACCAAGACCCCCCCCCCCACCTCGCTCTCTCTCTCACACACACACACACACGGGAGGAAACTGCAGGCCTCCACAGATGCTCCTCATTCAGTCTAACTCTTAAACCATAGCTCAGCACTGAGCACCTCCGAGACATCGCTGCTTTCTTCCTGACCACAGCCTGAAGGAGACCTCCTCCTGCTCCTGAGGGTGAGTCTGAACCAGCGCCAGTGGTCTTCAACTTCACGCCTGGGCATCACTCCACAGAGGGCTTCTCTCCAACTCAGACGCCTCAGAGCCTCACTCTGAACCTCGTGTGATAAATAACTAGTTATTAATCACGCGATTGGAGCCCTGATCTGAGCCAGAGAACTGAGCGTAGCCTGGACTTTAACGAATAAAATCCACCTTCACCTTGGGCTCAATCCTGTGAGTATTTTACCCATCGCAATTTGCTCAGAGACCGCTCTGCTGACACCGTAGAGCCGCCGCCGCTTGCAGAGCTCATTTAAAGCTCGGGCCTTTGATCCGGGGAAGGTCTTTATGTTCTCTGGCCCTACACACTATCTCTGTTATTTGAATTTGGGAACAGTCAGCAGGAAAGAGCTCATTACGCTGAATTATCTCATTTTGGGCCAGCGTCCAGAGGGGATTGATCACACAGGCCTCCCACGTTTACTCTCAGATCTGCACAGGAGCCTCTTACCCTCACTCGCCCACAGTTTACCCCAACCCAGAGTTACAGACAGATCCCTGCCCTGTTTACCCCGGGTGGCACGGTCATGACGGAGCTGCACATGCTGTACAGGTGGGGACAGGGCATCTGCTTCATACTCTCCGCTCCCATTTGGTCAGCGTCCTGCTGAGGTCAGTTCAGTGAAAACGCAGGACTCCTGGCCACAGCAGGAATCTAGAGAACCCCTCTTCCCTGATGTTTATATCCTCCACTGCGTCGCTCACGTGGACGGTGGTCTGAACGGAACAGAGAAACTTACAGCTCAGTGGCACAGGATTCCTCTGATTCCTCTAACGCAGCTCCTCACACACACAGCGCAGCCTGGAGGACGACAGGAGGACACTGATTTACTCAGGACTCAGGTGGAGGAGGGCTGATCGATCTGTCTCAGAATGGGAGTGTGTGTGTGTGGGCACACAGAGAACAAGACATTGTGAGAAAGAAGAATAGAGAGAGAGAGAGAGAGAGAGAGAGAGAGAGAGAGAGAGAAAGAGACAGATCGAGACAGAGACAGAGAGCGAGACAGAGAGAGAGAGAGAGAGCGAGAGAGAGAGAAAGAGACAAACAGAGAGAGACAGAGACAGAGAGAGAGAGAGAGAGAGAAAAGCTGAGGCCAAAAACAGAGGTGTAACTGTAGCGGAGGCTAATAGTCCATTATTCCATTAAAGCACTTTAGCGCTCGGTCAGTTCTCCTGCTGATGACCAGGCAGAGGCTGAGGAGCGTTTCAGTCCGTCTGTCTGGACCCAAATGGCATCAACACGTCCATTACTGGACTCCAGGAGAGAGCTGTAATTTCAGGAACAGACCCCAGGGCTGGGTGCGGCAGTGAGGACACACACACTTTCCAACTGGACAATGTCCTGCACGTCCCACTCAGAGATGCCAGGAGACCTGGGGCGACCACTCGGAGCTCAGAGACCGTCCGGGAAACATGTCCAACCACTGCGACGGTCACTGTGCCCCACGCGGTCAGCACTGGACACTGACCATAACCACATCGACTTAGTCTATGAAAACACACATTAAAACAGCACACGGTCCACACCTAGAGCTTCCAGCAGTGCGACTACACCCCCCAGCCTTTAGGGGCAGTGTTTTCAGTTACAGAACCATCTGATTTCTCTGGAAGTCCTTCACACACAGGAATTCTGAAATTCCAAACTGGACAAAGCCCTCCGCAGAGAGAAATGAAGACGTCTCCCTCTGTGCCGCACCGTGGAGCTGAGCTCTGAGTCTGTATTGATTTCGGTTTAAATCGAGGCGCAGGGACGCGGCGTTTATCCGCAGACGATCGATCCCTGTGCCTCGGAGTGAATAAGAAAAAGAAAAGCGGAGGACGCGAGCTCTCGGACGCCCCTCGTTACCGCAGAGTCCCATTCGAGGCCTTTGTGCTCCGCTTTAAATCAATGGCCACAGCGAGAGCCGCTTTTGTCTGAACAAAGACCTGGAGGCAATCATCGATTCGCTCGCCCCGTCCCGAACCTCCCTCTCTCTCTCACCTCCCTGTGTCCTGCTCAAAAACAACACGGCTCTCTTTCACACAACGCGCCTTCTCCGTCCTCCTCCCCTCGCCGCCGGCACATCATCACCTCTGTGTTAAAGAGTCTGAAACTGCACCGCTGTCTATTAAAGTAACAGTCTGTCCTCCATTTATTCACACGACAGGGTCATGGACCTTCTGCTTTACTCAGAGAAAGCACTCTCCACAGTCTTCAGTTTCCTTCTTTTACTGCAGGACGTGGGCAGCCATGGGCTGGTGGTAAAGGAGTTGGGCTTGGCTCGATCCCCAGAGCCGGCGGGTCATGACTGAAGTGCCCTTGAGCAAGGCTCCTAACCCCTAACTGCTTCCCGGGCGCCGTGGCTAGGGCTGCCCTCCGCTCCGGGCACTGCTCGCTGCCCCCTAGTGTTTACTAGTGTGTGTTTCACTGCACGGATTGGGTTAAATGCGGAGAAAAACATTCCTCTGTAGCCAATAAAGTGAGACTAATCCCAATGGTCCCTGCTCCTCTGTGTCCTGCAGCAGAAGGCAGACCCCGACGGTGTGTGACACAGAGGAGAACTGGATCTGTGTCTGGAGCTGGGCTTAAAGCTGAGGAAGGCTTTTTGTGGCAGCTTTGTTTTTTTTTTTTTAAGAATGATCAAGTGAATCAACACAGATGAGGGACAGCGTCTAAACCACCCACAGCCGCCCCTATCTCTGTGTGCGCAGCACTGATGATATAACTGCACAGGGGCCAGACCCAACCAATCAATCTCTCCATCCTTTCATCAGACCTCTGACCACAGGCTCGACGCTTCCCTTTCATCCAGAGTCCTCCCCCACTCTCCACAACGTCTCCAACACCTCCCTCCCCCCGCGAGGCGTCCTCATCGTCCTGTGGCAGCAGTGTGTCCGGGAGAAGACTGACACAACTTCACACACACTGGAACACAGTTCTATTTCCTCCACAGCAGTGTGCTCCCCCTGTGTAAACAGCCCTGTTCAGAACCTGTTCCTTTAAATGATAATGAGCCGCTCGCTGTTCACCCCGACCCCGAGCCTGAATCAGCAGCCGCTGTGTTCCGCCTGCCGTGCCGAGAGCAGAGAGTTAACACAAGGCGATGGCTCCTCGCCAACTGATTAAAAAACAAAGGGATGAGGCCGGCAGTGACTAAGAGTCCACAGAGAGAGAGAGAGGAAAGACAGATTATTTAAACATCACCACCCCGACTTCCTGAGTCCCCGGTTCATCAGCGTTAGTCAGAGAGAGAGAGAGAGAGACAGAGAGACAGACAGAGAGAGAGAGACAGAGAGAGACAGAGACAGAGAGAGACAGAGATACATAGAGAGAGAGAAAAATACAGAGAGATAGAGACAGATAGAGACAGAGAGAGAGAGAGAGAGAGAGAGAGAGAGAGAGAGAGAGACAGAGAGACAGACAGAGAGAGAGAGACAGAGAGAGACAGAGACAGAGAGAGACAGAGATACATAGAGAGAGAGAAAAATACAGAGAGATAGAGACAGATAGAGACAGAGAGAGAGAAATACAGATAGATAGAGACAGAGAGAGATACATAGAGAGAGAGACAGAGAGAGAGAGAGAGACAGAGAGACAAAGTGACAGAGAGAGACAGAGAGAGAGAGACAGAAAGAGAGAGTGAGAGAGAGAGAGAGACAGAAAGAGAGAGTGAGAGAGAGAGAGACAGAGACAGAGAGAGACAGAGACAGAGAGAGAGAGAGAGAAAGAGAGAGAGAGAGAGAGAGAGAGAGACAGACAGAGAGAGAGAGAGCGTTAGAGAGAGACACAGAGAGAGAGAGAGACAGACAGACAGAGAGAGAGAGAGTTAGAGAGAGACACAGAGAGAGAGAGAGAGAGAGAGAGAGAGAGGTCTTCTGTGGGACGTAAGGGTTTGTTGAAGGATAAAAGGACACACAGAGGGACGCCACAGATTCCGGCTGCGGGGAATATTCCACGTCTCAGAGAAACACAAACACAGAGGAACTGAAGTGATGAGAGAAGAGGAAAAGTTGGGGCAGTTGAGTCTTATCGGAAAATATGAGTCCTGTCTGAGGCTGGGGAGCGCAGACTCGGAGATGAAGTGATGCCAGAGCACTTTCCTTTCCTTAGGAAACCTCTCAGTGGAAGGTTCTTCACAGGGAGAACACACCACACTCCTCACAGACAGTCACCTGGAGGAAACCCACGCAGACACAGAGAGAACACACCACACTCCTCACAGACAGTCACCCGGAGGAAACCCACGCAGACACAGGGAGAACACACCACACTCCTCACAGACAGTCACCCGGAGAAAACCCACGCAGACACAGGGAGAACACACCACACTCCTCACAGACAGTCACCTGGAGGAAACCCACGCAGACATAGGGAGAACACACCACACTCCTCACAGACAGTCACCTGGAGGAAACCCACGCAGACACAGGGAGAACACACCACACTCCTCACAGACAGTCACCAGGACATTCTCTCTCTCTCACACACACACACACACACACACACTCTCCCTCTCACAGTACTTCTCTGAGCTCTAACACACATTAAAGTGTTTGAAAATGACTTAAAATATAAAAGAAATATATATTTCACTAATAAAATGCCAGTTTACAGTTTCACAGATTTCACCTGTACACCGCGACTCACACTGGTGACCACACAAACACTGTAACAGAAGATGGGCCAAATTAACACACGACTAGTTACACTCAGTATTCATTAATATAATTTATAATACACATTAATAGTGATTTAGTGCACATTAGTGCTTCCCTCTTCCACGAGGAACATCAGAAACACTCAGAGAGGGTCTACAGTGCGGCACAGATCCCAGATGCTGTAAATGTGTTCAGTCAGGGATCCACAGAGAAGCCTTCCCCAGATCAGAAGTGCTGTGTGTCTGCGTGTATGTGTGTGTATGTGTGTGTGTGTTTGGGGGGATGCATACACATTGCGTGTTCCTCTAACTCGAACACTCACTGGCCAAAGAGCCGCATCCTTCCCATCTGCTGCAGGTACGTGTGCGTGAGACCAGCCGTGTCATGTAGAGCCATGAATATTTCAGTCGCTCTCTGCTGGAGAACGCAAACCCAGCGTTAATTTTACATGAAGTGCTTAACAGACCCGATAAAGAGACGACTCGATGTGTTAACTCAGTCAGAGGGTGCCCACCTGGTCTGGGGAATCTCAGTGAATCAGCCCTGAAAGGAAGGTCTATGATTGCAAGGAAATACAGGGCTAAACTTGACGTCTTTTAAGGTGGAACACTGTGTGTGAGTAAGAAGCGACTATCTTTTAAGGTGGAGTGGTGAGTGTGTGAGTAAGAAGCGACTATCTTTTAAGGTGGAGCGGTGTGTGTGTGAGTAAGAAGCGACTATCTTTTAAGGTGGAGCGGTGTGTGTGAGTAAGAAGCGACTATCTTTTAAGGTGGAGTGGTGTGTGTGAGTAAGAAGCGACTGTATCTTTTAAGGTGGAGCGGTGTGTGTGAGTAAGAAGTGACTGTATATTTTAATGTGGAGCGGTGCGTGTGAGTAAGAAGCGACTGTGTCTTTTAAGGTGGAGTGGTGCGTGTGAGTAAGAAGCGACTATCTTTTAAGGTGGAGCGGTGTGTGTGAGTAAGAAGCGACTGTATTTTTTAATGTGGAGCGGTGTGTGTGAGTAAGAAGCGACTGTATTTTTTAATGTGGAGCGGTGCGTGTGCGTAAGAAGCGACTGTATCTTTTAAGGTGGAGCGGTGTGTGTGCGTAAGAAGCGAATGTATCTTTTAAGGTGGAGCGGTGTGTGTGAGTAAGAAGCGTCTGTATCTTTTAATGTGGAGCGGTGTGTGTGAGTAAGAAACGACTGTATCTTTTAAGGTGGAGCGGTGCGTGTGAGTAAGAAACGACTGTATCTTTTAAGGTGGAGCGGTGCGTGCGAGTAAGAAACGACTGTATCTTTTAAGGTTGAGCGGTGTGTGTGAGTAAGAAGCGACTGTATCTTTTAAGGTGGAGCGGTGCGTGTGTGTAAGAAGCGAATGTATCTTTTAAGGTGGAGCGGTGTGTGTGAGTAAGAAGCGACTGAATCTTGTTGGTGTCTTGTTGGTAGAGAAAGCCTAGCACCGGACCCAGACACTTTGTTTTTTTTACCCATTTACAGACACTGGGGCTTCGTAAACACATTAGAGCGGTTTCCAGAGCAAACCGACTGCAGAGCAGCACATGGAGAGGAGACACACTCAGAGTTAACGTGGCCCTAAGGGCAGGGTGTCAGGTTCATTACAGGTACTAATATTAGCACCCTGACTTTGATCCCAATTCCTTACCTTCTCTTAAAATGCTGAAGGTGAAAGTGGGTGTGGCTTTAAACAGAAATAAATGTGAGACACTGAGAGTGTGATCAACATGCCCCGACACTACAGACATGCAGAGGGAATGTGCTTTCCACAGACAACCAAACTGATGCTGAGATCTGACATTCAGTCCAATAAAACCCTCAGGTTTACCTTTCCCCTCTCACTGTCTAACAGAAAATGGGTTCACATTAAAGTGTGTGCTGCCTGAATCAGAAAAAATGCTGGACCCATGTTTATGTGAGAGTGCAAAGAGGAGGTTAAACTCAGCAAAACAGACACAACGAGCGTGGAGAAATAAGAGCACTGAGTAAAAACGGAGAAGAAAAAGAACTGAGTGAAAACGGCTAAAAACCAGAGCTTCTGCTCCTCGCTCCTCACTGCTGTGCTCTCGGGGTCGGGGTGAACAGCGAGCGGCTCATTATCATTTAAAGGAACAGGTGCTGAAAGCGGGCGTTCTGAACAGGGCTGTTTACACAGGGGGAGAACACTGCTGTGGGGCCCGTGGGGGTCTCA
Source organism: Hoplias malabaricus (assembly GCF_029633855.1). Classification (NCBI taxonomy): domain Eukaryota; kingdom Metazoa; phylum Chordata; class Actinopteri; order Characiformes; family Erythrinidae; genus Hoplias; species Hoplias malabaricus. Next base: position 6,580,855 of record NC_089801.1, on the reverse strand, counting down.
GTGTATAACTGAGAACTCTGTGGAACTGAGTACATTTGTAAGGTGCTGATGAACGATGTGGACCCTCTCAGAAAGACAGAGGGTCCTGGGAAGCATCACTCACCACAGATATTTAACACCAATCTTTTAACATGACATTAGACCAAACAGAGCTGAGATACAGCAGCGGCATATTCACGACAATCCCAGGGAAACCGGGAAAGGTCTCGCAGGTCGATTCTCAGCCGTGTTTACGCTCCCATCACCGAGCGCCACATTACTAAATGTCTGGAGGCTCTCAGAGTCAATAAAGATTCCTCACCAGAGGTGCCTCCAGCCAAATTGCTGAGGTGGAGGTTGCTAGGAGACCAAAGGTACCCAGCTGGAACTGTGACTAAGCCATCGAGGGACTGTGTGTGTGTGTGTGTGTGTGTGTGTACACACTGGAGGGGTGAAGAACAATGGAGTTGGCCCCAGCTGTGCAGCAGTGGGAAGAGAGCGGTGTCGTGCCCAGAAAGCCGAGGGCAGACAATAGTGAAGGAGACGAGGGGCAACAGTGGCGGGTCTCGTATTTACTCTGCTCTCCAGAGGTTAGAACTCCACCCCCCGCACTTTCTCTGCTCCAGTGCTCTCAATCATTACCGCGTTGAGAAAAGACGATGAGGGCGAGAAAGGCAAACTTCCCCTCTGGACAAACAAGACCTCTTTTCCATCCAACAGACGGAGGGCAGGGGAAGGGCAGCCTCAGCCTCTCTCAGGTACATGGCGTATTTGCATTCTGCAGCAATATTTGAAGGTGTCAGTACAAGACCGCACCAAAAACTAGAGGCTTCAGGGGGAAGGAGGGGTGTGTAAATATACTCCAAGTATATACTCTGAAGTCTAGGCAACCATATGCACCAGACTCGAGCCCTGAAACACAGCACCTTTCCCAGTCGCTAATAACTCTCCGAGACTGAACTTAAAGAGGACATGTGATAAACCCCTCATTCAGAGCATGTGTCCATTAACGTCACTGCAGTCTCACTATGACCCCTGTGAAAGGGAGAGAACCTAAGGCTGAGCGGCGACTGAACAGGGCTCCACACAGATATGTGACATTACCGCCTCAGATTGCTTCACTTTTCCTGACTCTAGTGCTACACTCCTCACTGTCGCCTGGAACCGGCCTGAACTGCTCCGTCTGAGGCTGCTCCAGGACCCTGTGCTGATGGAGGCAGTTGGGCTTCGGGTGTGGGACGATCACACAACACAGTCCCGTATCAACAACAACGAAGCTTTAAAATGAGGGTTCTTTTAACAGAGGTGCTCTGTTACTCTAAAGAAATACACAGTAAAGTGAGAGTGTGCTATTTCAGGAGCAGCTCTGATTCATAATTCCATCCCCGCGCCCCTATATCCATCACCACTGACATGCCTCAGGTTTATTAGGTCCAACCTGTCATAAGAACAACACAAGAACACCGCTGGAACACCTCGGAGACCTCCCACTCTTCTTCGCCAAGAACGTTACAGTGGAGGTTTGTTGTTGCCATTACAACCAAAACAGTACAAACCGTGTTTGTGTTCCTGGCGGAAAACCCGTGTTTGAAGATGGAGAGCAGAGTTGTCCTCTCTCTACCCCACAGTCTGATTCAACCGCTACCTGACCCTGCCTCTCTCTCTCTCTCATAATATAATAATCACACCTTCCCCTCCCCTCCTTCTGGCTATGAATTCCACAGTCGACTCTATAAAAAGAGAGGGAGTGTGATGAAAACTTCAAGCGCGGGGGGGGCAGTTTGAAGCGTAGCGCCGGGGAACGACCCGCTCGGAGTCGAGGCAGAGCTAATTATGATTAGCGCCAGGTTTCAAAGCGTGGAACACAGTCTCACCTGAGACCTGCTGGCAGCCGGTCAAACACACCTCATTCTAGAGCGCGGTACACGGTACACGGCGGAGAACCGCGCCGGAGAACAGGCGTGGGCCCACCGTTCTCCTTAATTGACTGTTCCCTTCTGATCCCCCCTCCTTTTCTCATTTTGGAGGCCATTAGGCAGGTTTCCCTTTTTGAGAAGGGGGTGGAAATGAAAGTTGAAAGGAATGAGGCTTGTCACGGCTAATAAACCGCCGGGGCGATGCCGGCCGGAGGGGTACTTCTCCATCCACCCAGGGCCGGAGGGGAGCTCCAACAGCAAGGGGTTCATACAACAACCCCCCACCACCCCCCAAACCGAACATCCCCCCGTGCAGTTTTAGAGCCTCCACCAGATTCATCAAGGAGAAGACGGAGGTAATGAAGCCTAGTGTCACAAATGTGCCTCTCCGTGCCAGACACCAGACACACGGCCTGAGAGGATATTGCGATCCTGACGGTGGGGGGTGGTGTCGGGAGGTGAGCGATTACCAAATTTAGGAAACTGCCAAATCTAGAAAATCTGCACATTGCTCTTAGTGAGAAAATTTGTCCCTAAACTCAGAGCCAAGCATCAAGAACTTGCTCGTCCTGTCCACAGCGGACACAGGGGTCACTCCTCTGTCCCCTCAGCTCTCACCGTCACCACCTTTAGCCACATTCTTAGAATAACACACGACTCAGAACACACTCCGCACGATGCATCATTCACCACTTTATTCACAGCTTTCTCCCAAAGAATTCCTCACTGGGTCAGATTCACAAAACTAATTTAAGCCTTCATCTGATTCATCATCATCCTCTGAGTCCATCTGTTAAAGTCCTGTGTTCACTGCTGTGTTTCTGCCGTTGGGACATTTTATTTATTTTTGATCAGAACAGTGTCCACACACTCCACATTAACTTTAAATTCAGCTTGAACCTGATGAACATGGCGTCCGCGAGCAGCACAAGGACTCGGCTCCGAACCGATTTAAAGAATAACGACTGTTCTTAGAATATTTCTGAGGCACGAAGCTGATGACGGTTGTGAGATTAATTCAGAGGAAATAACTGTATTTAAAACGCAGCAACTCTAAAAGTACAGTTCAGTTATAGAGTGACAGATCACACACTCACACCAGGCGAGACAGGGACGAAATCAGAGGCTCAGAGAGACCTCTCCACTGCCGTGTGCTTTATCAGATTTAACACAGATTTAAACCCTCTGGCCCAAAGTGAATGAAAACAGTTTGTCCATTTGGTCATTCATCACGCTCCACTGCTCTGAGGACAGATGACGAATGGCCGGGTGAGCGTTCAAGATTCCTAGTGAAACATGAGGCACGGTGGAGGAGGAGTGACCACCCACTCCACACAACACACAACAACAAAGCAAACGGTTCAACACGACATTCATCATCTATTAGCTCCGTTACCATAATCTCACTGCATCCCGTGCCTAAATAAAGAGTCGTATATGATTTCAGGTGGCGTCCATTTCCCTGGGACACTACCGGGTGCTGATCAACAGAAAGAAAAGAAGAATGTGAAGAGTTCTTTAAGAGGTGACAGGAGCGACTGGATTAAAACAGCTAAAGAGGTGCTGGAGGACACGGAAGGGAAAATAGCCGGAGTGAGATTAGAGCCGCTGGAAGGCACCTCGTTAAAATGAGTTTTGGTGAGGACCTCGTTTCTAGCCTCAGCAGCTGAAAAGGGAACCTAACGTTTAGTTTCGAGCCCCTTCCACGTCCCTGTCGCACCGACAGCTTCAGACCGTTGGGATACGTTTTCCCGGGGTACATCTGACCCTTTGAACACAACACAGAGGACATCCATCTGCCCACGGTGCATTGCCTTTACTGTGACTGGATCAATCAGCCGAACCCATGTCGCTCTCTGTGTGCGTGTGGGCTGCAGGCGAGTGGGTGCGCATAAATTTCACTAAGTGTGTGTGTGTGTGTGTGTGTGTGTGTGTGGGCCGAGCAGAGGTAATGCGGCTCATTTTATGCCCGGAAGACTTAATTGGATGCCAGCGCTACAGAGCTTGGGGCAGCACGGGGGCTCTCGGGAGTCGTGTGTCACTGTGTGAGCCTGGCACTCGCAGGGGCACCAACTGCCAGAGCAGGGGGCGCATGAAATTAAAGCCCACAGCTTGGGAGGGGTGTTCTTGGAGGGGGAGGGTTGGGGGTGCTTGGATAGGCCAGGGGCAGTGGTAGGAGGTGGGGTCAGGAGACAAAGACTAATAAAGACACAAGGCTCAGACCAGAGACGGAACCAGGGATCTGTGAAATGAGGCCGAGTCGCTGTGGTTTTCTTCAGACATCACTATTTACACAAGCCACAGAAACTACGCTGCAGTGATGCAGATTATTAAACATCCTCACAGATTCATCAAACACACACACACACACACACACACACACACACACACACAGAGTGGAACACAGTTCTGTTTCTTAGCCTCTGTGACCTGCTTTGGTCCAAACCCCACGAGCCCCACAGCAGTGTTCTCCCCCTGTGTAAACAGCCCTGTTCAGAACGCCCGCTTTCAGCACCTGTTCCTTTAAATGATAATGAGCCGCTCGCTGTTCACCCCGACCCCGAGCGCACAGCAGTGAGGAGCGAGGAGCAGAAGCTCTGGTTTTTAGCCGTTTTCACTCTGTTCTCTTTTATCTCCATTTTTACTCAGTGCTCTATTTCTCAGCGCTTGTTGTTTAACCTCGTCTTTGTGCTCTCACATAAACACGGGTCCAGCGCTGTGATTGGACAGACTCGGATGAGTGGGTGGGGACATTCTAAAGTGTCTGCACAGAAGCGGAGCAGAATCAGAACGGCTCGTTTTGTCCCGTGTTTTCAGACTCAGGCAGCGCACAAAAAACTGACTGGGGTCTTGTTTCACAGTGTGTGGGTTGGTAGACTCCAGATCACTATTTTACTATAAACATCCACTCACAACACTAGAGATTTTGATTGACTGGAAATGCACTAGGCTTTTCCATCAGAACGTTACAGGCAGCTGCCTCTGATCCTAGAGCAGTGGTCCATTAGCAGTTCTTTTTGTTCATTTGGAAATTCTTCTCAGCAGAAGTCTACACACAGCTTTTCTGTCTCCAAAACACTGCCGCTTACTAAATCCTCCAGGTCAGGGAGGAAGGCCGGCACCAGACTGAACCAGAAGTCATGATGCATCTCCCAGACGAGAGGATCAGCCGGAGGAAGCTGCAGGGAACCCCTGAGACACACAGGGGCTGGACAAAGCTTAAGGGAGGAAGAGAAGCAAAAGGTCGGAGGCGACACTATAAAGTCATGTAGAGGGGGTGGGGGCCGACTGACAAAGTCTAAACTAATTGAACATCCTCCTGCTGGAAGGCTCTGAGGCCTTGAGGGGCACATTTATTTTTCTAGCCAGACGTTTACAGCCCCACGGCTGGGTGAGTAAACCATTCCTCCTCCTAGAGGCTCAGCCGATCGGGCGGACGGACGTGTTTACAGAGAAAATAGCCATGCTTAGGAGGCTTCAAACACACACTGACCTCTCCACCTCCCACCTTCCAGGCAGGACTTAGACCGACCAATCCATCTGGAGACCACTGACACGGATGGGAATGACATTTCAACCAGGGGGCAAGAGGTGACGGAGCAGAATGGAGATTTTCCCTTCCATTTTTCCACGGTTGTTTGTGTGGTTACGCCCCCATTCAGCGGTGGGAATCCCGTCTGTGTGCCGGGGGGGAGGGGGCACTGTGTAACTTCCCCAATGAAGGATTACCTGCTGCAGACTGAGATTTATCGGCCACAGGTGCTGACAAGAACACCACAGAAAGCGACAAGGGACAAAAAGTGCAGGGGAAGTGTGAGGGCGGAGGGCGCCAAGGCTGTGTGTGTGTGTGTGTGTGCTGGGGGGTGGCGTTTAAAGACAAACCCTGGAGTGAGAGTGACAAGCAAGTCAGGAATGCCTTTGTTTTCTCTGGCTAATATTTGCACATGGATTTTGCTTTTTCCCCTTCGGCATTCGTTGTTTGTAAAAGGGAATGAAAAGACGGATAGTCGATGGGTTACCTAGCAGCATGAGGCCGCCGGGGAGGGAAGGAGGGAGGGTGAAGGAGAAAGGAAGGAGTAGCAGGGACTTTGGGAATCCGTGTCTGTCCCTCTGTCATCCCTGTGCTTCTTTAACAAACAGTGAGGGGAGGGAATGGATCGCTTTCTCACGTTCACCGACACTCCCTCGACTAAACGTACGCCACTAATCCAAACAGCTCTGCGGTGCTTCAGGGGCACATCCTGTAAATTCCACTTTGTCGAGACCAGTTTCTCTTGTTCGTGATCATTCTTTCTTTCCGTAAAGAAGTTGCGGCAAAGTTCCAATCCCCCGTGACCTTCTGCCAGAGTCTGACACCGTCTGCAGCACCACACAATTACACCCAATTACTCGCAGTCGTAATGCAGCCTGGCCTTGGCACTCGGCGCTTAAACATACACACACAATGCGAGGGGGGGCTCTGTATTTTTAAGCCAATTACCTGAGCATCCAAGAGCGTTTCTGTGCCCTGAACCGCAGCTGTGGTCATTAGACGCAGCCACAAAGGCAAGCGAGGGCTTTGTGTTCCACACAGTTGCTTTCTCTTTAATGAGGGAGAACAGGGCGGCGGTTACAGTCCTTACTCTCTGACAATAAACAAGCTGTTTATATTCACTACAAGCCCAGGAACACTTGGGTGTTTATGTGATGGTAAAACCTAGCGCTAATGAAGCAGCTCTGAGCCGGTGATGTCTCTCAGAATCTGTCGAATACATCAGGGTTAAGTTCGATTACAGGAGCCGTGATCTGAAGGAAACGTGCCCATCATCTCACCACCTTTTTACACCCAAAGACTAATTCATCTGAAAGTGCCATCTGTAGAAGAGCAGCAATCCCTTACAGCTGTGCTCCAGCTGTTCCAAATTAGCCCCAATGTAAACGGGTTTCGATTTCCACAGAAACCCAAACTCCACTCATGCAAATAATTGCAATAAAACTTATAAGCCACATGTGTTTCTGAATAACGTGACTTCCACGTTTTGAAGAGACCTCAGGATCCGACCTCTCCAACATCAGCTTTCGGAAAAGATACTGAAGCGATCCCCAGAGGCTAGAACCTGAAAAACGCAGAGCCAACGTCAGACGGGTCTCACCTGACCGAGGCCAACAGGACGTCTCACTTTCTGCTTCACAGCAAGGTTTCCTACCGTCTCTGCCCCCACCTCCTGGTCTGCGATGGTGTGCCAGCGCGGGGGAATGTGGGCAGGGGCACGGAGCAGACACTGTGTCTCGGGGGGTCTCGTATTCACAGCAGGCCGCCAGTGTTTGCCCTGCCAAGGGTAATGTAATACTGTAGATACTCTCTTTACTCTCCTCTCCTTCTCCGGCCCGAATTCCTCAGCCTCGATTCTCCAAACACACGGCGGATCCTGTCTCTAAATATTTAAGGAGACTATCCCTCTGCCTGTAATTAAAAAACGCCGCAGCATGCCGGCACATTTTTTCCCAAGGCTAAAGCCGTGAAGCGTTCTGGGGGGGAAGTGGGATCAGGGGAACAATGGGCCATCGGAACCTGCCCCCTCTCCCTCTCTCTGACACCCGAATGAAAGGCGGCATGAATCCAGGCAAATGTTTGTGGAGGAGAGAGAAGAAAGGCAGTTTCTAAGCGTGGTGCTTCAGGAATCTTTACCCAACATGCTTCCTGAGATTGATAATGACACGTTAGGTAACTGTTGAGTAAATACAGCAACCTTGGCTCAAAGGGATAAACTATTTTTTTTGTTTTTGCCTACACACACACACACACACACACAAAGCCCCCGGGTCGGGATGTGCCGGGACACGGAGGGAAACCCTCACACACTCGGGCCTGGTTTCTCCCGAGCCACGGCTTGCCCTCATCGCGGTGTTTTCTTCCACTGAGCCTGTTCATTCCTCTCGTCGCCCAAAAAAGCTGCAGTCGGGGGCCGGGACGGAGGGGCAAAGAGGGAAACAAATCGGCTGCGGTTCCCGTCCCTCCGAAAGCCTCTCCTCTGTTTTGCAAAATAAAAATAAAATCCTCGACTCTCCGCACGGCGCGGCCCAACCCTTCAGAGAGCTGCTCTGATTTCAAACATCATTTATTTATTCGCAAAGAAGCTTCTGCGGTCCCAACCCGCCCCCCTTTCCCTGGCAGATGAGCTTGAGTGACAGAAACTCTGCTGTTTATTTTGCCATGGCCCAGCGATCCACCCTATCCCCATCTCTTTGTTCCATTGCCCCCCTACGCCACAGGATCGATGAGGTGCTTTGTCACACCATGTGGAGCCTATTAGAAAAAGTCTGGAACAAAGGAAAGTGACGGCACATGAATTTTTAGAAACGGCCAGGAATAACCCCTCAGAACCTGGCTCTTTATACAGAGGAGAGCCGGCAGAGGCTCGGTGACAGAGATACGAGGCTGTGACTATGGGGAGGCCTGAGAGAGCTGAATGTTTATTATATGATGTTGTATTAGAGTACAGTCTGGAATGTCTTCATGTGGCTGATGTGCAGTTCACACGTCGCGGTCAGAGTCGAAGTCACAGATCTAAACATATTTCTTCACCATTAACGCCATCAGCTGAGCACAGAATTAATTACCACTTCACAACATCAGACTGACGACAGGTCCGTAAACACTTTCTCATGAGCACAGTGCTGCACATCACACGCCGCGCCGGCTGGAACCAGCAAATCTAAGCCTGAAGCCTGACCACGGAGGAGAGATGAGCTGATTCACTGCTACGCTCTCGCTCCGAGCCACGATGTTTACAATTAGGGACCAATTACATCATCAGGAACAATATTGAGCTGAGACTCTTTTATTAAACAATGGCAACTGAGGCCACTATGAGCTCTGGAACATCATGAATAATAGATTTACCCTCAGCCTCTCCTCCAGCGCAGGAACATCAAACCTCTTCTCTCCAAATACACTGTTTACTCCCCTCACGGCAGATGTGTCACTGAGAGCTCGAGTCTGAGCAGGTACAGTACAGGTATATTACTGGTCTGAAAATGTACAGCAGTGGTGTTCCTTAAAGGTTCATTACATTCTCTTCTCCAGAAGGAGAGGGGGATCTCTGTAATCTTTCATTATACAACTGTGGAGAATAAAAGAACACAATAAAAGTCCTGGAGATGAAACGGGGCGAATGACATCAACACGACTTTAACATCCACAGTTAATACAGAGTAAGGTACAGTTACGTTCCTAATTAAAGGTGCATGGTCCTTGAGGGAACCACCACAGGGACCGTGTTTCTGACGGTGTACGATGGGCCCAGACTCTTCGGTGCTGATTAATTCAGTGTCTAATCAAATTAAAATGAAGCACAAGGAACAGGAAAGAGATCTCAGCTGTAAAAGAGACATACGCCTACTTTTCTCTAAGAGAGAAAGATAGAGAGAGAGATTCTGCAGGTACGTGTTCACTCTGTTAGATGAGAAGCTCAAACACTGCTGTCATTTTGGTGGTTTAATAAACAGCAGATCTGACCGAGAGCCCATTTTAAGCCCAGCACTCCACTAACCAAACCCCCACCCCCATCTCTTTCCAGCACTCATTCACTCACTCATTCACTCACTCTCCGAGTGCTTGACGATCCAGCGACAATGGGCAGGTTTTGAACACCACTTCAGATTCTCAAAGCCGGGCACGGCCGGCCTTACGACTGCAGATCGGAATTTGGCTACGTTCACAAAGAGGCCGGGCACCTCCCGCCATGGAGTCGAGGAGCCGCGGCCTCCTCGCAGCCCGGGCTCCATAGGAGACCTTAGGGTTTTCCGGGGGAAGCCTTGGCTCCTCGACTCCATGGCGGGAGGTGCCCGGCCTCTTTGTGAACGTAGGCAAATTCCAATCCGCTGTTGGGGGGCCTGGCTGCGGACCCTCGGGCCACACTGAGGGGCCTTCGCCCGTCCTCGCCGCTGGGTGCCCACCAGAGACCAGCGGACGCCGAGCGAGTCTAATAAACGAGCGAGGAGGTTCTGGACACGCCTGGTCCCATTGTGCCATCTTTATCACCGCCTGACCCAAAACCAAATACCCAGGGCCGCCCCCATCTCCTTGGAGACGCAAAGCGAGGCCTGCGCCGTCGCCTAGCGACCACGAACAATGAGCCCCTGGGAAAGCACATTAGCACATTAGCTGTGCAAAGGGCAGGCTTTCACTCTGCGGAGAGGAGAGGTGGCAGGGCCACGGGGGGGGGGGGGGTGGGGGTAGGTGGGGGGGGGTGAGAGAGAGAGAGTGAGAGAGAGAGAGAAGGAATGACAGAGTTAGCTAATTGGAATGCTTTCAAGGCATAAACCCTGACATCCAAAAGTTGAAAGCAAGACAACAATTAACCACGTCCCTTGATTCCTTCACGTCACTGGAGACGATCTTCTCCGCACCAGCTCCATCAAACACCACCAGAGAGAATCAGAACCTTAACATTCATTTACAGCAGAACTTATTTATCTGCTGCTTAAAGGCAATATTCACAATTTTATAAAACTCTGAGTATGTTTCCTTCACCAGTGCACCACAGTGGAGCGTAAAGAAAAAAAAATCACCAGAAACAAAAACAGGAAAATGCTCTGTCTGCGTGGTAACTGTATTCAAGTTGATTCAAGTCTTTTTTCTCTCATGCCTATGACCACAGAGCACCGGCGCCAATATCTCAACCACAACCCTAACCGTGAGTGCATTACTGTTTAATGAACTACCACAGTTCAACTTACAAAAGCGGGTTATGAGAAAATCTCATAAATCACTATCATCCCTCTGGATGTTCTAGATATGTCCCAGACGTCTAGTACCTGCTGCAGTCCTCTGACCTCGGAAGTGTCCATGTTTTATGTAGAAATGCTGGAGAATATTCACACACACAGTTAATTTATGGCTCCCACCCACAGTGAAGTCACATGAGGGTGCTACCAGAAATGACCTCCATCACTGAGGCAAAGGGGGTAAGAAGCTTCTGCCCCCTCTCAACGCTCAAGATTTCACACAGTTCAGTGTTTACACTGGGTTTTGCACTGTGCTCTGGTCCTGCTCCTCTCTCAAATGAAAGCAGAGAAGTGATGAGGTCCAACTCATGGGTCTGTGGGGGTCGGGGGGGTCCAACTCTTGGGTCTGGGGGGGTCAGGGGTTCCAACTCTTGGGAGTGGACTCTAGGTGAGCGATTGATTGTGGAAATGGTAAACTGAGCAAACTTTATTTAGGACTGGGTCGTGTTTCGTCCGCTCCAGCAGCAGGAGTCATGAGTGGGAATCGTAGTCTACTCTGGAAACCCTCTACTCTGGAGATAGAGCTGAGACGTTAACTGTGGCTCCACTGAAGGAGTGAGAGTTGAGGACAGACTGAGGCCAGTCGACTGAACCTGGGAAACAGAGAGCGCTGGACGCCGTGTGGTGAAGGACGTCCTCAGTTCAGTATTAAATTTACTGATTTATACACTATGTACACTGTCTGTTTTCTAGGTTTGACAGTGCCGCCTGTGTCTGTGGGTGTTACATTAATAAAAATAACGGTCAGTAATTATTACCAAATCTAATCTTTGTCTAAAACTAAACTATTCCTCATAAATGAGCTCGCTGTAACGGACTGTACTGTACCTCCCCAGTGAGCAGCTCACTTCACTTCAATGGGAATAAAGGCCTTTTGCAAAGTCACATTGTACAAATGAAAACATCAGCATGTGCTGCTTGGGATTTGGCTTTGGAGCCATAGTAAAGCACCGAGGGGCCTCCCCACACACAAGGGCCCTGTCAGCAGTAATGCTCCAGGCCGGCAGCACTTCCAGACAGCTTATTTCATGGAGATAGAGTCACAGTGTGAGCAAGGATCAGCGTAGAGCTCCGATTCCCTCTGTGAATTCACTCCAATTGGCCGCAGAGTCTAGAAATCCCAGGCATTTAATCCTTAACCACACACTGACAGCAACTGGTTGATAGGGTTATGGTGCTTTTCCACTGCATGATACCTACACTACTGGACTGTACCGGACTCTACAGGGCTCCACTGGACCACAGCCCCCCACCCCCATTGTTTACTCATGGTGTATTGGCGTGTTGTTGTTGTTTAAGACTGAACACAGATTTGTTCCTTCCTTGTTGCAGCGTCCAGCTCTCGCTGGATTCTTTCGTCGGCCACCGATCCAAGGAGCGTTTGAACCTCTTCAAAAGACCACAGCGTCATTTTACGAGCTGCCGTCGTGAGTCGGATAAAAACAAACGTGATCTCTGCTGCAGATGGAGATTTTACAGATGGAGAGTTGGTGCTGGTCGTCTGCGTTGCGTGGTGTAGAGTGACGACTCTCTCTGGACGATCAGCGCTCTGCAAGGTTTACACGCCACGGTTTAGTCCCTACTCGACTCGCTCTGAACCACGAGAGAACAGCCACTAAACAAGAACCCGCTTCCAGAACCAGGACCTGATTCACCTGGTGGAGGAGTGGAACAGACGAGTAGAGACCAGTAGGGACCCTGCAGCGGAAAAGCAGCATAAGATGGACTTAAGGGTGAAAAAGAACTGATCTAAAGGCCACCAGAGCCAAATAAACCACGTGTCTATAGTTTCCATGACAACCCTCAGTTATCTGCACACAAGAGATTATCATCATGTGAGAGACAAAAGGTGAGGGAAAGATTTGAGGGAATCAAGCAGAAATCAATCACAGTTCCCTGTGAATATCCAACGTGCTCCTGCTGAGGAGCAGAGTGACCCCCATGTGCTGCATAAACAACACCCCCACAATAAACTGAATAAAACAGAGCATCATCATCTAAAGGAAACAGTGTGTCGCAAATTCTGGCATCGTCTGTTGCCACTGGCTCTGTATACATTGTGTGGAAATCCCACAGCAGACAGAGCCATAGAAATGTAACAAAACCCTCCTGCGCTCAAAGCACCGTGTAAGAACCTTCTAGGAATCTCTCTTCCCCCTGTGAAGTTACGCTTCGACAACAACAACTGTCTACAGGAGCTCTGAGCGTGAGAGGAGGAGGTAAGCCGGAGGACCCTGCGCCGCGCTGTAGCAGCGCCTCTTGTGAAAAGCCTTTGTTGAGTCGAGACAAAGCTCCTCTTCTTTTTCAGGAGAGAGACGTTACTGACTGTAACAGTGAGCGCTTCCCCTCGCAGTAAAACACACACCCCTCAGTGCTGAGGAGAGTCAGGGCTTTGCAGCAGGAGCCAGACATGTTTCCTTACATGGGAAAGACTCTGCAGAGGCGGACGGGCTCGCACTCTCTCCACGCTCCTGTTTCATATCCCCCGGTTCGAGACTGATCCTCCTGTCCAGGGATAACACCACGGATAAACCGCAGCGTCCTGGTGGTTTACTCTTTTGTGATGGAGACCAGACTTTCTCAAATGAGTCTTTGCTTTGATTCTGTGGTTTATTCTAGAGACCAGACTTCACTTTCCCCATCCGTCAACGGCCAGACAGCTTCCAAAATGCCTCCTCCTCATCGTTCTTTATTAACCCCCAGCCACAAAACCAGTCACTGTGGACGTCTTTTAAAAGTGTACCAACATATACCTCTCTGTGAACGTTCAAACTGACTCTGAATTCAGGAGAGCACTAACTGCATGAAAGTAAACACAGAGCGAAAGTGCTACAAAACTAAACACCTCGAGTTACACGAGTTTCTGTGGGAATTCAAACAGTGAATAAACACTTACAGGCAATTTATATTTCAGACACCAACAAGATACAGTCGCTTATTACTCACACACACCACTCCACCTTAAAAGATACAGTCGCTTCTTACTCACACACACCGCTCCACCTTAAAAGATACAGTCGCTTCTTACTCACACGCACCGCTCCAGCTTAAAAGATACAGTCGCTTCTTACTCACACACACCGCTCCAGCTTAAAAGATACAGTCGCTTCTTACTAACACACACCGCTCCACCTTAAAAGATACAGTCGCTTCTTACTCACACACACCGCTCCACCTTAAAAGATACAGTCGCTTCTTACTCACACACACCACTCCACCTTAAAAGATACAGTCGCTTCTTACTCACACACACCGCTCCACCTTAAAAGATACAGTCGCTTCTTACTCACACACACCGCTCCACCTTAAAAGATAGTCGCTTCTTACTCACACACACCGCTCCACCTTAAAAGATAGTCGCTTCTTACTCACACACACCGCTCCACCTTAAAAGATACAGTCGCTTCTTACTCACACACACCGCTCCACCTTAAAAGATACAGTCGCTTCTTACTCACACACACCGCTCCACCTTAAAAGATACAGTGGCTTCTTACTCACACACACCGCTCCACCTTAAAAGATACAGTCGCTTCTTACTCACACACACCGCTCCACCTTAAAAGATAGTCGCTTCTTACTCACACACACCGCTCCACCTTAAAAGATAGTCGCTTCTTACTCACACACACCGCTCCACCTTAAAAGATACAGTCGCTTCTTACTCACACACACCGCTCCACCTTAAAAGATACAGTCGCTTCTTACTCACACACACCGCTCCACCTTAAAAGATACAGTCGCTTCTTACTCACACACACCGCTCCACCTTAAAACACACAGAGCTTCTGAGTATAAACAAACCAGAGAGAACTATAGCTCCCCACACAATCACAGACGTTCTCTTCAACAGAATCTTCAAACAGACTCTGTGGCTCTGTTTGCTGCAGGTTTTGTCGTGGGGTCCGGGTGCAGTGTGTGTTTGGAGCAGTGTGTGTCTAAGCAGTGGGTTTAGGGTCTGTTCTCTGATCTGAAGCGGCTTCACCCTGAACTGTGACTTCCTCCAGAACACAAGTGTGGTCCCTCTCCCAGAGACACTCTCTCTCTCTCTCTCTCTCTCTCTCTCTCTCTCTCTCTCTCTCTCTGTTTTTCATCTCTCTTTCTTCTTGTCCTCTATACGTCATCTGTCTGTCTCTCACACACTTTTTCCTTTTCTTTTCCTCTTTTGCTGCCCACTCGTTTTTCATTTTTCTCCTTGTACTCACTGTTACTCCCATTTTTTGTTTTTTTTCTCTCCCCCTTCACTGCTCTATCTCTCCCTTTCTCCTTGTCCTCTTTATGTCCCCCCCACCCTCTCTCTCTCTCTCTCTTTCACACACACACACACACACACACACAAACGAACAAGCGGATGCCCTGATACTTCAGAAAACTGTGTTACAGCACTAAAGAGCATGTAGTGTGTAAACTTCACCACACAGACGCCGCACGTCCTCTTTTACATTTTAAACAAACTCCAGAGTGAGAGAGTCCTCGGCTCCGCGTAGGAACTGATTACTGCTCAGGGGCTGCTCTGATATCTCTGAGGTCAGGCTTCTCCCAGCTCCACATCAGGAGAGAGTTCAATCTCCACATTAAAAGGGGCTCAGCCAGGAGCCGCTATACACCCCGCCCCCTACCACCACCACCACCACCACCCGCCTTCTTCACCAATTACAGAACCCTGAACCTCAGACCTGATGCTGATCCTCCACCAGAGAGAGAGAGAGAGAGAGAGACAGATAGAGAGAGACAGAGAGAGAGAGAGAGAGAGAGAGAGAGAGAGAGACAGAGACAGAGAGAGACAGATAGAGAGAGACAGAGAGAGAGAGAGAGAGAGAGAGAGAGAGAGAGAGAGAGAGAGAGAGAGAGACAGAGAGAGACAGAGACAGAGAGAGACAGAGAGAGAGAGAGAGAGAGACAGAGAGAGATTTAGGTGAGGCTCAGTTCTTATCGTGCCTCTCTCTGTTTCATCCTCACAGAGCCTCGGTGTCACTCTGGAGTCCCGCCGCTGGCGCCGTTTGAAGTGTAAATCCAGGTGCCCCTTCTTTCACGAGGAGAGACAGATGAAAATGTGCCTATTTCAAAGATGACCCCCTCCCACCGCTCCGCGCAAATTCACTCTCTCTCTTCTCAGGGCCTTTCAGAAATTTCGATGAATATTAAATCAAACTTCATCATTAAAATAGTTTGAAATTCTGTAAAAACCTGAGCCTCACGCTGCTTTACACCGCGGGAGCGAGCTGGAGGCCAGCTGGTCACTCTCCGACACACACACAGATCTGCAGAGCGTCTCCAGGAAAGGGAAGCAGCAACAGCCTGTGATTAGCTGCAGTGTGACAGTGGAACGCAGCAGACCCTCTGCAGGAGCCTCAGGGTGATGTGTAAAGTCCTCGGAGCTGGTTGCTGTAACTCGGTGGCTCTCCCCCCGGGCTGAGACGGAGACTGAGACGGAGGAGTCCGGGGCTTGTGTCCTTCGTCTCTTACACACTACAACAACACAGGAGTGAAATAAGACGATGACTGAAGCTGGTGTGTGATGTGTGTGTGAATAACTCACTCAGATTCAGACAGAGAGCAGAGACCACTCTCTGAACATGTAACACACACCCATTCAAATGCAGACACTGGTCCCACAGTGGGTCCGACTGCTCTGAGCACAGTTTCCCCTGGCTTCTGTTCTGCTGAGGAAGAGTCAGCGGGAAAGCTTTACTCTGGAGCCTCTCCCAGTCTCTATGAACAGGACTGTGTCCTCCTTCACACACTGCCTGACCCACATGGGGGGCTCTCTCAGACAGTAGAAACTGGCAGTGACATAAAGGAAGGAGACGGAGGAGTGTATGCGCTGTTTGTCCGAACGGCACCGTCTGCCACTCGGAGGTGCCAGGAAATCGATTCCTTCGCCCCGAGTGTTATCTCCTTTCTTCTACAAAGAGAAGCAGGAGGGTCAGGACTCATCCCCCGCCCCCGGCAGAGGCAGAGAGCACTGGATCCTGCCTGTGGCTTCTCTCTCTCTCCCCTCCTACCGAGAGGAAAATGAGATCAGAACCCCACGCCACAGCCCGGCAGGGGGCCACACGCAGTCAGAAGTGGGCTGAGCTTTGGGCGGGGGCTGCTCTGTAATCGGTGCTACAGCAGCTTCAGGGACAGAATCCGCTTCAGGAGGAGGTCCGTGTCGGAACAGAGAGGCGTGCTGTGTTACTGGAGCTGAAATGGATTTGGAGAAGGCAGCTGCAATAACTAAGGCTCACTCTCTGTGGCCAAAACAAACTGGTCCTGGAGAAAGCACAGAAACACACTGCGGGCTGAAGAAAATCAAACAAACCTCTCACATCTCTCTACATCTGTCACATCCCTCCATCAGAGGATGTTTAAAGAAAGGCCAATGGCTTATGGGAATTAAATATAAAGGTATTTAATAGACTCCAAACACAGGCCACATTTTAACCAGGTTTAATGACACCGACGGGCCTTAGATCACCTTAGAGTCACTGTACACAGAGTAAACTACATGTAAAAGATACCATAGACAATTCTGAAGTTCATTCACAAGCTCTGTATCTTTTAAGGTGGAGCGGTGTTTGTGAGTAAGAAGCGACTGTATCTTTTAAGGTGGAGCGGTGTTTGTGAGTAAGAAGCGACTGTATCTTTTAAGGTGAAGCGGTGTGTAAGAAGCGACTGTATCTTTTAAGGTGGAGCGGTGCGTGTGAGTAAGAAGCTACTGTATCTTTTAAGGTGGAGCGGTGCGTGTGAGTAAGAAGCGACTGTATCTTTTAAGGTGAAGCGGTGTGTAAGAAGCGACTGTATCTTTTAAGGTGGAGCGGTGCGTGTGAGTAAGAAGCTACTGTATCTTTTAAGGTGGAGCGGTGCGTGTGAGTAAGAAGCGACTGTATCTTTTAAGGTGGAGCGGTGCGTGTGAGTAAGAAGCGACTGTATCTTTTAAGGTGGAGCGGTGCGTGTGAGTAAGAAGCGACTGTATCTTTTAAGGTGGAGCGGTGTTTGTGAGTAAGAAGTGACTGTATCTTTTAAGGTGGAGAGGTGTGTGTGAGTAAGAAGCGACTGTATCTTTTAAGGTGGAGCGGTGCGTGTGAGTAAGAAGCGACTGTATCTTTTAAGGTGGAGCGGTGCGTGTGAGTAAGAAGCTACTGTATCTTTTAAGGTGGAGCGGTGTGTGTGAGTAAAAAGCGACTGTATCTTTTAAGGTGGAGCAGTGTGTGTGAGTAAGAAGCGACTGTATCTTTTAAGGTGGAGCAGTGTGTGTGAGTAAGAAGCGACTGTATCTTTTAAGGTTTAGCGGTGTGTGTGAGTAAGAAGCGACTTTATCTTTTAAGGTGGAGCGGTGTGTGTGAGTAAGAAGCGACAGTATCTTTTAAGGTGGAGCGGTGTGTGTGAGTAAGAAGCGACTGTATCTTTTAAGGTGGAGCGGTGTGTGTGAGTAAGAAGCGACTGTCTCTTTTAATGTGGAGCGGTGCGTGTGAGTAAGAAGTGACTGTATCTTTTAAGGTGGAGAGGTGCGTGTGAGTAAGAAGCGACTGTATCTTTTAAGGTGGAGCGGTGTGTGTTAGTAAGAAGCGACTGTGTCTTTTAAGGTGGAGCGGTGTGTGTGAGTAAGAAGTGACTGTATCTTTTAAGGTGGAGAGGTGCGTGTGAGTAAGAAGCGACTGTATCTTTTAAGGTGGAGCGGTGCGTGTGAGTAAGAAGCAACTGTATCTTTTAAGGAGGAGCTGTGTGTGTGTGAGTAAGAAGCGACTGTATCTTTTAAGGTGGAGCTGTGTGTGTGTGAGTAAGAAGCGACTGTATCTTTTAAGGTGGAGCGGTGCGTGTGAGTAAGAAGCGACTGTATCTTTTAAGGTGGAGAGGTGCGTGTGAGTAAGCAGCAACTGTATCTTTTAAGGTGGAGTGGTGCGTGCGAGTAAGAAGCGACTGTATCTTTTAAGGTGGAGCGGTGCGTGTGAGTAAGAAGCGACTGTATCTTTTAAGGTGGAGAGGTGCGTGTGAGTAAGAAGTGACTGTATCTTTTAAGGTGGAGCGGTGCGTGTGAGTAAGAAGCGACTGTGTCTTTTAAGGTGGAGCGGTGCGTGTGAGTAAGAAGCGACTGTGTCTTTTAAGGTGGAGCTGTGTGTGTGTGAGTAAGAAGCGACTATCTTTTAAGGTGGAGCGGTGCATGTGAGTAAGAAGCGACTGTATCTTTTAAGGTGGAGCGGTGCGTGTGAGTAAGAAGCGACTGTATCTTTTAAGGTGGAGCTGTGTGCGTGTAAGTAAGAAGCGACTGTATCTTTTAAGGTGGAGCTGTGTGTGTGAGTAAGAAGCGACTGTATCTTTTAAGGTGGAGCTGTGTGCGTGTGAGTAAGAAGCGACTGTATCTTTTAAGGTGGAGCTGTGTGCGTGTGAGTAAGAAGCGACTGTATCTTTTAAGGTGGAGCTGTGTGTGTGTGAGTAAGAAGCGACTGTATCTTTTAAGGTGGAGCTGTGTGCGTGTGAGTAAGAAGCGACTGTATCTTTTAAGGTGGAGCTGTGTGTGTGTGAGTAAGAAGCGACTGTATCGTTTAAGGTGGAGCGGTGCGTGTGAGTAAGACCCCAGCAGAAATAATTATAATCAAAGATTTGTTTTTCTAAGAGCTTTAATATTTAGGGCCCAAACTGGAGACTGAGCCGACAGCCACCAGTGACCACAGCGTAATGTCCGTTTAATCCGGATGTCCACTCAGACAAAGAACCTTCAATGCAAACCAGCCCAAGCTACTGTAACGACACAAAACAGCTCTTGTCTCCTTTAAACAGATATTCTTCACATATTCTTCATAGATCCCTGCGCTTTTCTGGCAGCGAGACGTAAACCAGCCCAGAAGGTATAAGGCAGCTCAGTCTGAGCTGACTGGGACCAGAACAAGGCTCCAGTTATTCAGGTCGGGCTGGAACACACCGCTCTAGGGTTCACCTGAACTCCCTGCCAGCCTCCCACACACAGCCCCAGCAGAGAGGGTGGGGAGCAGGGGAGTGTTAGCTGAAGTCTGCTGAATGCACACACTTTACAGAGGCTGGTGGAAACAGCAGGGGTTTCCCTGTCGCTCCCTGGATTATTTCCCCGATGCGAGGGCAGGAGATCTGGCTCCTGGGGAGATCCACCCAAAGCCTCTGCACAGACACAGTGGGAAGGACCAGGAACATTTGATGCAGGGAGGTAGTGAGGAACAGGGAGGGGCTCAGAAAGCACTGTCAGGGTGGCCACGAGGAGCGGTGGGAGGGCTGGGCTGTGAGGAAGATTGATCAGCTCCCACAGACTTCCTGCAGGACAGGTAGGCATCACCAAGAGCCCGAGGCTTTAGGGAGAGCCCTTACGCTTCCTGCGGAACAAAAGAAGGACCCCAGGTGTTTAAAGACGCGACACAAAACAGAGGAGCCTGGAAACACAAGCAGCCAGAGGGTAACTAGAAGGAATTCAGATTCACTTCCCCAGGAAGCCTCCAAAGAGCCTAATTACGGAGTCGAGATGGCATCAGCCGAGACAAACCACGTCTGCAGCGCAGAGCCGACCTCTGTCTCTCAGTAAGGTCTTCACCCATCGCCCACTCCAACCCTGCTGCGTCTGTCCCTCCTGATCTGTGTCTCTCTTTGCACTTTTCATCTTCAGTTTATAACACACTTGTGCTGCAGGTCCCCAACTACAGCCTCTGGTCTGTGAGCGTTTCAGCTGCAGCCGAACACTGGAACTCACTGCGCATCTTAAGATCAATTTCATTTATCCCCAAGTCGTCTTTTAAAAAAATCAGCATCTGTTCTTAGCGCCTCGTCTGGTTTAATAAAAGTAAAATAAATCATTGAATAAACGAGGCTCATGTTCAACAGTCACCTGGGAAGCAGGGCTCTGGAGGAGGTTAGTGAGGGTGGCCACGGCGCTGGCGCTGTGTGTGTGTGTGGGCCCCACTCTCCCCTCATGGTTTTGCTTGTTTACACGCTCTGACGGGAGACGAAACAGGGAGTGGGAGAAGCCTTTTTTTCAATGCTTTGTTTACACGAGGGGCTTAGAGGAAGAGAGCCCTGCTGCCTGAGGAGAACGGCTCGACTCAACTTCTGCATGAGTTCCACAGACCCGTCGTCTTCTGCCATCGCCCCGGACGGCCCCTGAGACAGTTCGAACGGCTGGAGGTTTCCCCGTGGGCAGATGGTTGGAGAGAAAGATGAAAAATGTGATGGGAATTATGGGATACCTCCAGCAGGTTTATATTCCAGCAGCTCCAGTCTATAAGTGTGTTCACACTGGGTGCGCCGTACCATGCCTGGGCACGTATGATCCCTGAAGTCCGGTCCGTTTGACAGTCGCTCAGTACTGGGCCTGGGCCCGGTTCAGTTGGACTCACTGTGCCCAAGCACTGAACGTCAATGATGCGCCACTATCTGCCGCTGTAAGAATCATACTCATGCAGCTATGCTACGATTAACGGAAAATCCCTGTGCTGCTGCAGAGTGGATAAATCTATACAGGATTTGAGTGAATCCCTGCTGAAAAAAACAACTCCGAATAAGCCACGAAGCACAATCCTGAACTCCACTGAGCTGCACAACAGCGACTTTTATTCAAAGTAAAGCCACAGCCCGATGACGGAAGGGTGCTCTGTTGCTGAACATTAATCACGGTGTGAGCGGAGAGCAGTGGGGGAGTGCGGAGAGGCACGATACGAGGAAACCAGGCCAAGCGCGAGGACACACTAACAGAGCAGGAAGTGAGGGATGGAAGGGCATACTTCTGGAAGTCTGAGTTAGACCCAGTCCACAGCCCTCTCTCTAACCATTAGGTCATTTCCAGAGTCTCTCTACGTACCTTTTAAATGCAGCCAAGGACAGGTAAAGAAACGACAAAAGGACCTGACACTGGACGAGCGGAGGAAGTCTTTTGGGTCAGACCGGTACCAGAGCCGGTACAAAACAACACACACAAGTGCCAATCAGGATTAGCCCCTAACACCGAAGACGTCTCTGACTACAGAGGCGTAGACACGGCGCCCTGTCCATCTCCTGCGCTGGGATCCGGCCTCCAGCCTGTGCCAGGCAGCACTTCACACACTCCGCCCCTCGCCAACTTGTTTACTTTGGCTGAGGAAGCAGACTGTGATAACTTATGCATGCCCTATCAATTCATAATCGCCGGCCTAATTCCCACAGCACACGTGTTAAATAAAGCAGTTATGATGAGCCGGGGGTGGGGGAGGCTTTCATTAAAGATATCCCAGCCCTCGCTCGGCTGGAGACCGATCCGCCGCGCCGGGGTCCTGAGGGAGCGGCCGCTTTACAGAGGCCTTCGTCGGTGCTTTGAAACGGCTCCTGATACCCGCTGATTGAAAGGCTTGATGTTGAAGCCCTTTATGGTGAATATTTAACAGCGCTGATCCATCCCATGCATTATTGATGAAGGAGAAACACAGAACCGCTAGTACATACAAACAGAACTCGCCTGCTGCCCCCCCTCCAGCACCCCACCATCCCACTCACTCCTCTCATTCTGAATATTTCAGACGATGGAGTGGTTTCTAAATTACCCCTCTGCCTTCCGCTTCCTTCAGATGGTTTTATGGCATTTCTGTTTCTCTCTCACACACGGCGCAGCCCGTAAAAAGCCAGTGACAAGTCATAAAATCCGCTTTTACCACCTGAGAAGGCCAGGGGGGCAGAGCGCTGACCGGCTGCTGCGGGATAATGGCTAGTCTAGATGACCCTGCCGCTGACCACCGCGCATTTCTTTCCGAGAGTGCATCCAGCTTTCGGTAACAGCAGGGGTTTAACGGTGCAGTGATTCAACGGAGTCATCAGAAAGCACTGAATATAAATAACACTGTCCTGGAGTGGGTTTGAACACGTGCACGAGCGCAGTGTGGACAGTCTCTCAAAACCAGTGACTACAAATGACTAATGACTTTACTCTCTGGAAAAATAAAGCTCACTCCTCTTTATTTTACTCCTACGTTAACCGCGCAAATCTGCACAAACCCAAGAGTAAAACAACCTTCCTCTTTCAGACGTTTAACATGAAAAGGTCTGTTCCTGCTCTGACCAAATCAGGGGCGACTGAAACTACACATCGGCCTTAAACCAGCCGCATCCGCGAGGGGTTTTTCTCTCTCTGTGTTTATCGGAGTGTGCCTGGATGTTTCTGACCCACACAGACTCTGTACACACTCAGTGTTCTCCCTTGTCGAACTTTCAGCACCTGTTCCTTTAAATGATGACGAGCCGCTCGCTGTTCACCCCGCCCCCGAGCGCACAGCAGTGAGGAGCGAGCAGCAGAAGCTCTGGTTTTTTAGCCGTTTTCACTCTGTTCTCTTTCAGCTCTGTTCTCGTTTTGTACGTGTCACATCAGTGTTTCTCTGTACCGTGTCTCCCCAGAGGAATCCAAGTGCTCTGTATTTCTCTGTATTCACAAGAGCAAGAACTACCACACCTCAGTCTGAGCTAATGCACCGCTCCAGGAGCCCCACACAGGAGTGTGACGGCGCATATTAGTGCTGTAGCAGGTCTTTGTAAGATTGTGTGTGCACCGCTTTGCAGCACAAATTTCAGAGGCATTCAAAGCAATAGATTCCCCACATGCCTTTATTTCAGCTGAGGACAGACTCTTTGGACAGCCTTTATTTCACAAACAAACCTTTCATAACGACGACGAGAAACGGCTGCACCTCCCCAACTCCAGGACGGTTTTTACTGAGAGCAGAATATTACAAGCAACTACTGACAAACAAACACACACTGCCCCCCACTCTCTCTCTCTCTCTCTCTCTCTCACACACACACACAAAGTCACTGAAGTTACCCACCAAAGCAGGGACCTCCATTAGCGTGCAGGCTGTCTTTGGCATGCCTTTATTGGGCATTCATGTGGCCTGACAAAAAGGAGGAAACAACAAGCCAGTCTGCACCATTAAGAGTTTGCCAGGGGCACTGAGCAGAACAGGACAGGGGGGCAGAGGGCAGGGGGGGTTGGAGGGAGGCTACTCTGTAATTTTAGGATGTGCCGTTAACACATGTGCTGTGAAATGCCTTCACTTCTGAGAACAGACGTTTATCTTCACACTGTAGCAGCAGCACGTGACTACAGTCGGCCGAGGGAGGAACATCGTTTACACACAGAGAGGACAGAGGAATCCAAACACAAGACCCACCACGGCTCATAGCCTGGACCAAGCCGAGCGGAATGAGGGCAACGGGAACGTGCTGCTTGCAATCACCTCGCAGCAGAGAGACTAGGGCTACCACAGAGCACCTGGGCCACAGGTAGGAGTTCAGTTCTGACCAACGACACTCAACTGGAGCTGGTCTGTAATTCACAAAGCAATGTGACAGAGGTCTGGCAGGAATTTATAAAGCCCCTTTCAGACCTGCCCCCGTCTCCCAGAACTGTTCCAGCTGTGTGTGAACAAACATGTGTAACATTGTCCCGGACATTTTCCTGCCCCTGGTGCACAGTCCGGGTAACGTCCCAGTGACCCCTTTGTGAACAGAGCCGGGAATGTTCCGGAGTATGACACTGTATCTCCTGCACACTCTGCACAGTCTCCGCCCCCTGTGTGAACCACACTTCACAGGCTCCACCCACTGTCTGAATCACACTTCTAAGGCTCCGCACACTTTTTGAACCACACTCTTCCCCCTGTCTGAACCACACTCTGCACAGTCTCCGCCCCCTGTGTGAACCACACTCTGCACAGTCTCCGCCCCCTGTGTGAACCACACGCTGCAGTGCCCGCCCCCTGTGAGAAACAGATTTCACAGGCTCCGCCCACTGTCTGAATCACACTTCTCAGGCTTCGCCCACTTTTTTGAACCACACTCTTGCCCCTGTCTGAACCCCACACTGCACAGTCTCCAACCCCTGGGTGAACTAAACTCTACACAGGCTCCGCCCACTGTCTGACATGGGAGATTTTAATATTATATTCCCTTTAAAGAGTGTTTTTGATTGATTAAAGTAACCAACAAAACACTGTATGAGTGAAGGTTGTGCTTCTGAAGAATGACACTGTGTCTGTGCTGCTGCTCGCTGTCTCTCGGTTTTAAAAATGTAATCCGAGCAGCTCCTGTAACCGCAGCACAGCGCAGTCGCTCTTGCCTGCATCCTGGTGACGTGATGCTGTTCTGACTGCGTGAGGTTTTAGGGACTGAAACTGAAAACAAAACCAAGACCACGGCGGGGGCTGTGGAGCTGAGGTGCGCTGGGCACCGCACTGACACCGTGATGACACATGATCACAGCAGAATCAAGCCTGTCCTTCCCTGGGTCATGTTTCTTAAAGTAAACAGTAAAAGAAACAGAGCGCAGTCCTGCCGCAGCCTGCTGTCCTCTTCCACAGAGCAGAGGCGTAATTAGAGCTCCTCTCTGTGTTTGTGTTTACGGCAGGCGCCGTCGCCAGGCAGTGGCACGGAAACACGGCACAGACGCCCACCCCGACCTCCGCAGAGCGCACTGTGATTTACCTTACACAGGTATGTGTCGGAAAAGGGGAGGGGCTAAAGAACCAAGCTCAGACACTGAATTACACACTGCAACGTACTGGGGAAAATTAAACACAACATTACTGTAAGACTAACCCAGTGGGTTCTAGAGGGTTCTCAGTCTGAAGAAGCGCAGGGTACAGTCTCATCACTGTCCACTAATAAAGACAACACATGTTCCTCCAAAACAGCAGCTTCACAGAAGCATAAAACCTTCTTAACTTTCAGTGGAAGTCAATGTAAAAACATGTTAATCAGAGTCATTTTGGAGCGTTTCTATTGGTCATTCATCGTGAGACACACACACAGTGTGAAGAACAGCTGCTGTGTTCAAATGATGCAGTAAACTACATCATTACTGTGTTACTTTGGTGTGGTTCTCTTTTAGTCTCCTGTGGATTCACTGAGAGACAACAACATTCAGCGCCACGGCACTCTCCACATTAACGCTACGGCTGTTTACTTAAAGTAACGTTTGGTTCAGTCCACTCCCACCCCCCACAGAACTGAGCCCAACACAACACTCCCTCCTCACACACCACACAATACACTCAGCTCTCCATTCCACCTTAAACGGAGCGACAGGTGCAGCCGCCTGCTGCGGTATTTAAGGTGGAAGGGGGCAGCCTCGTGAGTGTGTGTGGTACACAGTTGTGTTGGAGCTGGGTCTGCGCTGGAGACTGGAGATTTAAAACATCAACAAAAACACGACTCTGAACAGGAAGCGCTCGGTCGTTGATACGAGCTGCTTGTGGTTTATCAGGTGAAATAACTTTGAGCACAGCGTGTGATAGAGCTGTTTATAAAACCACTTCCTGCCTCCATCTGCAGCTCACGCAGTCATGTGACGTCACAGTTACCAGCCCAATACCCACAGGCACATGTTTCCAAGAAAAGATGAGTGAGCTCCCCTGGCCACAAAGGTAAGGAGGAGGTTGCAGATCTGGGAGAGTTGTTGCCTTTAGCGACAGGTGACCGAGTTTCCATCCGCCACAGAAAAGTAGTCCCTCTGCGCAAAGCCACCACGGCTCGGAGGCTCAGGGCCTGGGATCGTGTTCTCTCTCTGATCGGTGGAGGTGATAAACCTTCCCACGATGCCTGCCGCCTTAACACAAAGCCACACATAGCTTTCTCCAAACCAGATGCCTCTCCCTGAAGGCACCCATCAAGCTCAGAGCAGACCCTCCCCTCCGAATTCTCTCAGCCCCTCACCTCCACTCCTCGCAGTATGAACACGCTAATTACAGACACGGCCGGGGCTGATTACAGGGGGCACAGTCTTTCCTCCTGACATGGGGGATAGTGATGAGAGGCTGAGGAGGCTGGGGTCTGGGGTGGGGGGGGGTTGGAGAGGTCTTTAACTATGATGGATACCACCCCTTCTTGCTTGTTATTGTTCCTCCAAGTCTCACCGTGTTCCTTAGATCTCAGACCTCAGCACTGCACAACCTTCCCTGGCTTCCCATCACCGCCTCTAATTCCCTGTAATTGTCGCATCGTTACATACCACTGCTTTTCCTTTTTCACCCGGCTCTGGTGCGGAGAGAGTCACAGAAACAGATAACCATCTCACTTCCCCGCTCTGGAGCTAAGCACTTTCCACAACTCTTAATTACACCAGGAGAATTCCAACCCACC